>NW_020664481.1:12621663-12652576 GCF_002925995.2 Terrapene triunguis
TCCCCTCCCGGGCTCCAGCTGCGCTGGGCAAGCGCCGGCCGGGGGCGCAGGGTCTGGGGGCTGCCCGGCAAACCGTGAAGCCGGTAGCACTCGGGCAGCCCTTTCCCCGTGGCTGGGAGTGGGAGGGGGCGGAGTTAGGGCGGGGAAGGGGCGGAATTGGGGCAGGGCTGGGGGTGGGGAAATGGGCGGGACCAGGGCCCGTGGAGGGTCCTCTTTTTTTATTTAATAGATATGGTAACCCTAGCTTGATGAAGTTGCGATTGCCTGCCTGAGGTGCTCACTTCTCCTTTTGCTCCCTCCACTTGTCTTTCAGAGAGGTTTAACCAAGTTAAGAATCTTGGTTTCACTTTTGACCATGGCCTGGCCTAGGGTTGCCAACTCTCTAATCACACAAACCCAAACACCTTTGCTATGCCCCTTCCCTTAGGCCGTGCCTACTCCACCCCGCCTCCCTCCATCTCTCACTCTCCCCCACCCTCACTCGCTTTCACCGGGCTTGTGCAGAGGGTTGGGGTGTGGGAGGGGGTGCGGGCTCTGGGCTGGGAGGTGGGGACGAGGGGTCAGAGTGTGGGAGGGGGCTCCAGGCTGAGCCTGGGACAGGAGGTTAGGGTGCAGAAGAGGGTGTGGGGTGCAAGCTCCGGCCAGGAGGCGCTTACCTCGGGCAGCTCCCGGGCAGTGGGGCCAAGGCAGGCTCCCTACCTGCCCTGGCCCCGCGCTGCTCCGAGAAGCAGCTGGCATGTCTGGCAGCAGCTCCGGGGGGCAAGAGGGGATGCAGGGGGCTCCGTGTGCTGCCCGCGCCTTCAGGGCCCCCCCCGGGGCGGCAGGGACATGCCAGCCACTTTTGGAAGCGGGGCAGGGCAGGCCTTAGCCCCGCTGCACCACCAGACTTTCAGCACCTAAAATCTCCCAGTTTGCCTTCAGTAGCCTCCGGGAGATAGGGCGTGATTCCAGGAAACTCCCGGCAAAACCGGGAGGGTTGGCAACCCTATGGCCTGCCCATGGAAGCATGAAACATATCTGACACTGTAAAAAAGTGTGTTTTTTGGTTGTGCAATCTGCATCTTAACCATTTGATGACCTCATAACAGCAACACAGACTCTAGTAGGGTGACCAGATGTCCTGATTTTATAGGGACAGTCCCGATTTTTGGATCTTTTTCTTATATAGGCTCCTATTACTCCCCACCCCCATCCCGATTTTTCACACTTGCTGTCTGGTCACCCTAGATTCTAGTGACAAATCTGGTTTACTGTAAATCCCTTGTCAGTCCTCTCATTGTGGCTACTCCTTCACGCACAGTTTCTTCAGAATGTTGCATCACAGTTGCTCCGTGGCTTGAGCTACCATGATCACACTACGCCTGCCCTGTATGCCTTATAGTTGGTGGCTATAAAGGAGCAGGTTAAAAATCAGCAGTCCCAGTTTTAAAGTCATAGACCCTAATGGCTTTGGATCCTGATTATATCAAGGTCTACCTACTAGTGGAACTTGTACTAATGGCTCTTACTAAATGCCTTTGAGATGGACATTATCAACTTGAAAACTAGACATTTTCTAAAAACAGAGTTAAAATAATTTCAGCTATTATACCTGTTGCTTAATCACCCTGTTAATCTCTGCAGCTTCACAATAGTTTCCTTTTTTATAATGTTTTTTCATTCCGGTTGCTACATGAAACATTCACACAAAAACAATAGACTGACTGACTACACAGGAAGAGAATGAAAATGTCCATTATATGCCAAGTACTAGCTCATCAGCTGGTGTCAGTCAGCATAGCTCTATTAAAGTCTGTGGAGCTACAGCTGGTGTAAAAGTGAAGATCATGTCCAAGTTGCTGACAAACGAACAAAGAAATGAGACAGGAATTTTTCTTCCTTCAAACTCCAAATTTAGTAATCTGAGGTGCTATCTGCAACATTAGTAGGTGAAACGATTTCAGATCAAAGTCCAATATTGAAATTGAAAGCCTTTTACAAGCACACAATTCCTTCTGAAGTTGACAGGAAATCATGCTGCTGTTCTATTGGATCCTGCATTGTGGAACACATCTCCACGAAACCACCTCATTTTGTGTTGTCCAACCATCCAAAGGTGCTTCCAGAAAAATGTTTCTGTTCTCCCAGTTCCTTTCTTTTTTCTCTCAAAGTCATATCCTGCCATTGCTATTTTAGAAGTGTGGCATCTTACTGATATTATATTTGTTTTCTCCTTTTCTACAGCAGCTCCAGGGTTTTCAAAAATACTATTCTGTATACCGCTCAATCAAATGAAAAACTTTAGAAATATTTAGGCCTTTTCTAGAATCAGAGTCGCTCGGGTTTAACCATAAATTGGGTGAAAAACTGATTTAGTTAAACCTGTGCATTGTGGATAATCTTAATCCAATTCAAATCAGGTTTATATCAATTTGTCTTAAATTGATTACATTTAAATTTAATTAATATAAAACAGATTAAACTGCATTGAGTGTGTCTAGTTTTTCACTAGTGTAAATCACACTTTTGGTAAAACTGGTGCAAATTTTAATACAGACAAGGGGTAATGTTTCCAAAACAGCCCAAATGATTTAGGAGCCTAAATCTTTAAAGAGGCTCTAAGTGCCTCTGTCACTAATGAAAATTTTAACTAAGGCCTTAATTCTTCAAATTCTCTTTTTACATAAAGCACAAATATAAAGTTTTATCCATTTTCCAATAGATTTTGGCCAGATGGAGTTAAATTTTAGCAGAAGCATTCAAAAGGGTTTATCCTTCAGGTGATAAGAGAAAAGATACAATTAATCTGTTTCTTAATAATACAGACTTGTGTTCGACCTCTCATGCTCTAAGTGTTAGGCTTTGTCTACACTGGCAAGTGAAAAACAAAACTTTTGTCGTTCCGAGATGTTAAAAAAATTAAACACACACACCCCAAAAGACAAAAGTTTTGCTGACAACAAACACCAGTTTGAACAGCGTTTTGTCGGCAGGCTAACACCGCTTATTGAGGGTGGAAGTTTTTTGTCAGCAGGAGATCTCTCTCCTGCCAACAAACAGCGGCTACACTGCCTATCTTTTAGTGGTACGGCTGTAGCGGCACAGCCATGTCGCTAAAAACTGTGTAATGTACACATAGCCTTAGTTGTTCTACAGGTTTCACATTTTTAATGGCAGCTCTGACTTGAATCCTAGAGCAGTGGGAGACAGGTGTGAAGAATGGAAAAACAGTTTTAAAGCAACTACTGTGTGTGTAAAAACAACTTCAAAAAATTCTCAAATGTTAACTGTTGCCTAGTGCCTCTAATGAAAGAAAGCCGCTATGACGGTTGCCTCTTGTACTCTTTCCTGTTTTGTTAGCAAAACAAAATATGAACCAGGACTTTAAAAGTTTCCAGCTACAGAAGAAGAATTTAGATGGGCAATATATTTCAGATTTGCTTTATGCAAGGTTTTTGCTGGGAATTAATCAAGTTATTTCAGTGTTGGGGGACCCTTGTCTGAAAAAAAAAAATGCAAAAACTGCTATCCCTTCCTTCCAAGTACCTAGGGATTTCAGAAGCCTCTGAACACGGTACAATATGTACCTCATTGAAATGAGCTGAGGCAACCTGAACTGTCTTTTGTTACCTTAAATCTGACTCAAACATGCATATGCAAGTTGTTTTTGTGGACCTGCATTTCAGAGACACCATACAAGACACCCTTCCAAATGTGGTTACCTGAGCTGCATGTGAAATTTAGCATATACACTTTTATGTTGCAAAATGTGAGCATGAATTTAGCGTGGTGCAGAAATTTGGGGGGCTGACTCATGATTTCCCCTTGTTTGTATAATGGATACAGTTTTTATTTTAAATTGGAGGAGGAAGTCGATGGCATGGAAGAAATAACTTGTTTCTCTTTCCTGTGTATGCATCCTATCTGATGAACTAGCCCAGGGCATGACTGACTGGCATGCTCTCGGCGATTACCTATATGAAACCTAAGGTGCAGAGTTCAGACAAAAAATGTTGGGCTATTATATAAGCCATAGTCTACGTCAATGTTTCCCCAAGACAATGAGTCTTCTGAATTTCATCACTGTCAGAAAGCATCTCTCTAAGTTCCTTTGGGAAGCACTTGGTGTTTAGCTGTTTGCTAATTACTAGGTATCCAGATTAGTCTGTGGGCTCACAATTTAAGTGGACATACAAAATAGATTTTTTTTTAAATGAACTTTTACACAGTTGAGATTAGTCGGGAATAGAGTGACTACTCAAACTCCAGATTTATGCTCTATGGGTATGTATTTATGCTGCCTATTGTGTCCTCTTGGGTGATGCAAACTAAGAGGTCTCAGGATTGTCAGCTAGGTTTTTAGGGTAAAGTGCAGGTTAAGACATTCATCTGTAATAAAATAGTGGACACAGAAATACTTATTGACCAACAATGGACTTATTTTAACCTAATGTAAAATAACCCAATTTTTGATGAGTTGTCAAACAAGCAGGTGACTAAAACAAAAGTGTTTCAACTATTCAGCACAACAGAGTATATGATATCTGAGGACAGTTTATCAACTTTAGTCATAATATCTATGTTTAACTATCCCCTTCCTCTCCTCCTTAAAAAATACAAAGTTGTCCACCGATTGAATCAATTAGATATTGGATATGAAGAAAGGGAGCATAATCAAACACATGGCCTATGGGTTATGCTGTAATAAGCTTACATTTCTCCTACACACACAAAAAATCCATTTAACTTTGCAATCAGCGTACTCATAAGAGCCATGCTAGAGCTGATCATTATTGCATCAGAAGTTGCTTCTTCTGAGAACATGTTCTCACTTATCTTTAAGATACAGGTTAGCAAAACAGAATGTCTTTAAATACACCAGCTAGCACAACAGAAGCTGTCGCCATTGCCACTATTTAGAATGTAGCTTCCAAGACGTCTCTGTGGGAATTGGTAAAATCCAGAGTTCAATATTGTGGAAGGCCTTGTGTTCCGAGAGACAGCCTATACCAGATATTAACAAACGGTGTTCCTAATAGTCAATCACTAATCATAGAACATACTATATATAGAAAATGACAGCTTTTTTACTACATGTTCTCACATTCACTTCAGTTTTTACGATAGAAAATGACAGCTTTTTTACTTCTTATTCTCACATTCACTTCAGTTTTTAAATCCACTACTGCACAAAGAAAAAGAGTGCACCAGGGGAATACAGCTAATTATTGCTTTCAATATAAACAAACCATTAACTACCAGAAAGCATAGAAACCAGCTCCCTAAGGGCCCTAAACTTCTACTCACTTTCTGTGCATGAGGCAACTGGATCAGGGCTATCTTTTCTGAACATTCAACTCTACTCTAAGTTCTTCAGTCTTAAACACATATCAAAGGAAGTGCAGACCAAAATATAGGTCCTGGTCTACACTTAAAGATTTTACTATGTCAGTTAGGGGTGGGATTTTTGTTTTTAAACCAACAAAGCTATGTCTGTAAAAGTCCTACTGTACATACAGTTCCACCAGAATAGTTAATGTTGGTTTCCCGAACTAGCATAAACTACACTGGTAAAATCACTTTTATACTGATATCAGTGCATCCACACTAGAGCATTTTGCTAGTATAGCTATACTAGTAAAACTATACCAGCCAACCTCTCCTAGTGTAGACAAGGCCTAGAATGAGTCCACTGAAAACTTGTGTTAAGAATCAGAGTCCCCAGATGTACTTAAGTCAACTGTATATATACATATTTTTAAGAGTCAAACTACTATACAGTTTCCTTTAGAAGGTGGCAGAGTCAGATTTTTACCCATTTGTTTCTGGATGCCAGTATATCATTAGTCTGGTGATACAAGCACACTAGCGCTCCAGAAGCCCCACAACATACCTCGCGCAGCTGCTTGGAGCCATGCTGAGACCTTGGATTGCATCACTATCTGGGGAGAAGCACTGTTTCAGGAAGCTGTTGTGGTTAGCCACAGAAATAAAGCTTGTGTGAAAAGCAGATGTTCACGAGGGGCAAGAGCAGGATGCCAACTAGTGCTGGAAAAAGCTCAAGCAGCTCAGAAGAAAATACACTGAAACAAGAGATCAAATGAGACATTCTGGTAGGGGACATGTGATCTGTCCATTTTTGGATGAACTAGACAGGATTCTACAAAAATATAGTACTAGCCATTCCAGGCAGTATTTGGAGACTGGTGGTGGCTCTCTCCCCCTACTGAGGATGACTGGCTAGACCCACGGGAAAATGAGCAGGAGGATGCTGGAGAGGAGCTGTCCCTTTTTTGTGACTCAGGACCCTGACGACGGCCAGCTGGAAAGCCAGTCCCAGTTCTACTGTGTTACAATGGACCCAGTTCCTGCCCTGCATTGTCTGAGGCCGAACACCAGGCTGGAACTGAAGGGTCAGATCCCCTAGAACTTTGGCATCTAAATACCTATCTTTACAATCTATTTTTTATTGTTATTGTTGGTGGATGTGAGCTAGGAGCCCCCACCTCCCTCCCATCCTGCCCTTGTGCTGCTTCAAAATGGTGCCCCCAGCATGGTGCAGTGGAAGTTTGTACCCCACCCCTCCTCTGTCCTCCTAAGGAAAAAGGACAGGATTGGGAGACAGGATTCTAGCCCCAGTTCTGCCAAACTAACTCTAAAATAGTTCTGAATCAGTTAAAATTGAACCAGCAGAGGAGTTTAAGACTTGATGTAGACCTACTACAATCACAATTATACTGAAAGCAGTATTGAAATGTTAGCAGCAGTTATTTGGGAATACACTTTTATACAAGCATTCAAGGAGCATGAGCCTGTACTGGGACCACCAAAATTCTCTACTATATTCAGACCTTGTATGACTTTTGGACAAATCAGTAAACATCCCTGCACCTGAGCTTCAACATCTGCAGAACCAAGACAATGTCATGTAACCACCATGCTGTTACTAATTAAAGACAAATGCAGCAGCTGAATCTTCATTCCAGTGGTCCACGGACCATGAGTCCTATTCTCTTAAATACTCCAGGAGAAATACCACTAAAACAAATGTGTGGGTCTATCTGCTAGATCTAGTATACATGAACTTCGTATACCTATGGTGCAGAATGAATATTAATTTTAATCAAGAAAAGCTTGCATATGTGATGTTTCAGCTTTTTCTAGCAGCTAGTGCAATTCATAGATTCCAATGCCACTGTGATCATCCATTTTGACCTCCTGTATAACACAGGCCATAGACCTTCCCCAAAATAATAGCTAGAGCATTTATTTTAGAAAAACATCCAATCTTGATTTTAAAATTGTCAGTGAAAATCCACCACAACCCTTGGTAAGTTGCTCCAATGGTTAATTACTCTCACCATTAAATATTTACACCTTATTTCCCGTCTGAATTTGTTTAGCTTCAATTTCCAGCCACTAGATTGTGTTATATCTTTTTCTGTTAGAATTGACGAGCCTATTATTAAATACTTGTTCTCCATGTAGGTGCATATAAACTGTCACCCCTTAACATTCTCTTTGTTAAGCTAAATAGATTGAGCTCCTTGAGTCTATCACAAAAATCCTTTAATCATTCTCATGGCTCTTCTCTGAACCCTCTCCAATAACTCAACATCTTTCTTGAATTGTGGGTACCAGAACTAGATACAATATTCCAGCAGCAGTCACACCAGTGCCTAATAACAAGGTAAAATAACCTCTCTACTCCTACTCGAGGTTTCCAGTTTTTGCATTAGCCCTTTGTCCACAGCATTGCACTTGGAACAATGAAGAACAACAACAAACAAAATTATCAATGGAATACCCTAAAATAGAGAAAATATTCTTTTTTGAGCACACTGTCTTCAAGAACAAGTCAAATAACAGAAGCAAAAATAGAGTAAATAACTCTCTTGTGCATTCATATCATTGCTTCTAGAAAAACATTAAGTGAAGAAAGGAAATCCATCTGCACCTTGAATTTCATCAAGAATTCACATCAGTGTTTAAGTATTTATGTACCAACACATAAGACTGTTTTACAATGTTAAAATCATACACAGTAACGTAATATATATAGTGTTACTTTTTCATCTGGTGAGATTGCTGTACTAGTTTTCCAAGCAGAATAATTCAAAGTAACTTGTCTTTTACTGTAAGTATTGAGATTATTTAACTATTTAAAAATCTGGGAAAAAGTTATCTGACGTTTTAACGTTATAAATGGGTCAAAAGATTTTTTTAAAAATAAAAACAAAAAATGGCAAGTATTCAGCAAATATAAAAAACAACCTTTTCTTGAACTGAAATTAAAAGACTACAGTGTCTGGGGAAAATAATAAAATGAACAAAACATTTGATTTTGGAGAATAGCTGATATAAAACCAAACTAACTTTAAGAATAAGGGTTTTAAGATGTGCATTTCCCAAGTTAATCACAAAGGAACTATTACACTCAATTCTGTTAAAAGGATATAAAGTATTATTTTCAGGTTACTAGAAAAGTGAAATCTTTGAGTTTTGCAGATGCAACCTCAATTTGTATGTGCATCTGTTCAAATTTTTGTGTGAAGAAGCATTTGCATCTGGCATAGAGAGTCTGTATATTTATGTGTACACCCAAACTATGGCCACATTTACTCCTATGTGTTTTTAAAGCAAAAACAAGATTTAAAGATTAAACTTACCCGGTGACAAACTTCTGTTTTAATTTCTTTAAGAGCACGTTCAGAGAACACACAGCCACAATTCCGCAAAAAACAAAACCTTGGAAAAAAATAAAACCAGAGTAATTTGATTGTAACATTTTAGAAAATTTAGTTTACCAGTAACAGACATTTTATTTTATACATGTGTAATAAATAAATTAAACCAACACTGCAGATGGCAGCAAGTAATTTACCTGTTAGCTTTTTGTACACCTCCTTGTGGCTAATCAAGAGAAACACAAGTATGCCATAGCTAATTTGCATTAATGATAGTGAGACTCATTATAATTACTAACTAAACAAACAAAAATCAAACATTCTGAATTATGCTATGTACTTTGTTAATTTATTCTGACTAGTCTAATTTAGTTTATTTTTATACTATTTCAGTGAATACTAACAAGTTTACTACAACCTCTCAAAAATTAATGAATTCTTACAAGACCTCACTATACTTTGCTACTGATCCATGTAGGTTCCCCAGATCCTCTGAAGTATCTAAGCATTAATCAAACTCTCGTATTTGTATGAGGAGCACTCTGATGAGTGATGGACACTCTCCACCATGATTTTTCCTGTTGTGGCTGCTGCAAAGATCATATTCCTAGCCCATCACTTTCCTAATCCGTGTCGCCCCTTCCTTTGCACACCTCCACTGGCTCCACTTTCTCTATCACATCAAACATAAGCTGCTTGTATTAATTTTCAAGACCCTTCAGTCTATCCCCATTTTATCGTCTCTCATTCACGAATGAGCCACCAATCAGCCCACCAGCCTCTATCGCCTACTTGTTAAATTTTCAAATAAATTTCCTCATATATTTTCCATAGGCTTCCCCTCACACTTGTGAGATGCCCCCTGCAAACATGCACTAAGCTACCCATTATCCAAAATTATAATGATAATAAGGTTCCTTCAAAACCTCTCTCAAAAGCATTTAGGAAAAATGTGACCAAACTGGAAAGAGTCCACAGGAGAGCAATCAAAATGATAAAAGGTTCAGAAAACCTGACTTATGAGAAAAGGTTAAAAAAATCTGGGCATGTTTAGTTTTGAGTAAAGACAACTGAGGGAGGAGCTGATAACAGTCTTCCAATATTTTAAGGGCTGTATACAGAAAGAATTGTGATTAATAGTCCTCCATGAAGGCATGACAAGAAATAAGAGGCTTAATCTGCAGCAAGGGAGCTCTAGGTTAGACATTAGGAAAAACTTTCTAATTATAAGGGTAGTTAAGCTCTAGAGCAGGAAGCTTTTAAAAACAACTGGACAAACACCTGTCAGGGATGGTCTGTTTACTTGGTCCTGCCACAGTGCAGGGGGCTGGACTTGACTTCTCAAAGTCCCTTCCAGCCCTACATTTCTATGATTCTAAGATTCTATGTGTCTGTCAGGGAGGGTTTAGGTATACTTAATCCTGCCTCAGCACAGGGGGCTGCACTAGATGACCTCTGATGTCCATTCCAGCCCTACATTTCTATGATGTTTACAACAAAAAGTTGGTAATGGTTAGGCTGCTGAGACCACAGTCTATCATGCTGACCAATATGCTCTCACTGTTTCCTTGTACTCCCCAATCTGCATCGCTTTATTATCTCTTAATTTATAGATTGTAAGATCCTTAGGGCAGGGATTGTCTTTTTTTGTTGTTGTTCTTGTGTGACTGTACAGCGCCTAACACAATGAGGCCCTGGTCCATTAGTAAGGCTCGAAGGCACTACAGTAACACCAATAGTAAATAAATAATAATGTTGGGGCTATTCATAGTAATTCTCAAAGCATTTGATTTGAAAATTAATTTGAGAAGTGGATTAAACATAATGGCCATTTTTAAAAATATGAACTTAAGTAAAATGTAGAGTCTAAAAGCGGTTTAGCTAATTTTATGATTCCTACCATAATTCAGTTTTCCAGTGTTCAATATAAAATTTTTTGAAGTTAAGACAAACATAATTCTTACTTTTATACAATCCAAAATAACCATGTTACTGTGCATAAATAAATAACATAACAAATTTTCTGCTAACTACTAAATGAGCAGTATTGCCAATGGGAGCTATATTCTTAACATTGTCTTTGAGATATTCAGAAAGGGAAAGAGAAAAAAGTGTGAGACGGATCTGTTAATGATTCTGTATAAGGTTTATATGCTTTGGGAAAGAGCTTCCTTTCCAACAACCCGATATGGCAAAAAAAAAAAAAAAAAAAAAACAAAGCTTCAAAGTACCATTAAGTAAGAGTCATCCCCTCCTCCATCCTGAAACACTTGCTGACATTAAAAAGAAAGCATTCAGGAACCGATAAATGAGCAATTAGGCATTCACCTGCCTGACTGTTAGTTACTGAATATAGTACAATTTAAAATGGATTCTTGGAATGAATAAGCATTAAAGAAGAACATTTTTCTTGCCTGGGGTAATTATTTTGAGAGGCGGAATATTAGGTCAATCATCATCATAAAGAAAATGGGTGAGGAGATCTTGAACATAATTTGGTAGACTTCCACTCTAATTCCACAGATCTGCCACTATTACATTCCTCCAAAATAATGTGTCACAACAGAACTCCCTGGGGCTCCCCCCGCACCACTGAAGTTAATAGGAGTTTTGCAGTAGACTTTCAGAGGGAGAGGGATTAGAGCCCCCTAATGGAGTTATGACAATTTACAGCTGCTCAGGATCTGCCCTCCCAATATTTTAACAGTTTCTACAATATTAATTTACACAGTTCTAAGTAAAGTCCAGTTAAAGTTACATGTACGATACTAACCGATGCCTTCCATTCATTTCCAAGCCCACCACAGGGCAAATAAAGCGTGCACACTGGATGTCGTCATATTTATCACCTTTTGTGTTCCCTTTATCACCTTTCCAAGCTGGATTATCTGCAAGGTTCAGCTCTGTTACATTCTGGAAGAGACAAAGGTAAGTTTTTAAATTGTGTTCTAATGATGCTTGAGACATGTTGAAGTGGTGATGTTCCTGAAGATACATTTTCCTTTATGGCTTTGTAGTGGGGCAGTTGCCCCACTTTGGCAGAGGGGGGTGAAAGCAGGCTGGAGGGAGCCTGTGCAGAACCCGGCCAATCAGAGAAGGGCAGAAAGGCAGCCAATCAGGGCCAGGCTGGGCCCTACATAAAGGCTGCAAAGCAGAGGCAGCAGTCCCTTCCTGACAAGCAAGGGAGAAGGACTGGCTCCCTGTAGACAGAGCACCTAGGCGAGAGCAGTGCTGGGCAGGCTCAGGGGAGCAGAGCGAGAGCTCCGGCCTGTTACATGCCAGGCGGCGGCCCCTGACGAAAAGGGCCAAGAAGATATAAGGACCAAGGAGAAGTGGCCCAGCGTACACAGGGAAAAGAGGGGATTGAAGGAGGGCAGTGGGAGGCTACCGCTAGAGGGTTCTGTAGTGGGAAGGCCTGGGTCCTCCCCTCCCCTCTTACACCGCACCTTACCATGAAGGAGCATGGCCAAAGGACAGTGCCTGAGGCAAGGGACTAGACTTTGGGGCAGCAGGTGCAGACTGAGGACTGCTGATACCCCCGGAAGGGAGGAAAACAGAGCAGGGGCACAGCCAAAGGGCTGTGTCCAGAAGAGGATGCCGCAAGCCAGGGAGCAATGCGGGTCCCAGACAGCACAGCAGGCAATGGGTGGGACACCACCCGCAGAGGGCGCTCCACGGCTAGGACAGAGCTAATTCCTGGAGCAACCAGCAGGAGGCGCCGCGGTGGTGAGCACAACCTGTTATAGGCTTATTATATGAAGAAATGATGAAATTCAACAAAGACAAGTGCAAAGTACTACAGTTAGAAAGGAAAAATCAACGGCACAACTACAAAATGGAGAATAATTGGCGAGGGTGTAGTACTGCTGAAAAGGATCTGGGGTTATAGTGGAGCACAAATTGAATGAGTCAACAATGTGATGCAGTTGCATAAAAGACTAATATTCTGAGGTATATTAACAGGTGTGTCATCTATAAGGCACAGGAGGTAATTGTCCCACTCTACTCAGCACTGGTGAGGCCTCAACTGAAGTACTGTGTCCAATTCTGGGCACCATACTTTAGGAAAGATATGGACAAACCGAAGAGAGTCCAGAGGAGAGCAACAAAAATGCAAAGGTTAGGAAAATCTGATATGAGGAAAGGTTAAAAAAAATTGGGCATGTTTAGTCTTGAGAAAAGATAACTGAGGGGGGGACCTGATAACAGTTTTTCATATGTTATGGCTGTATATAAAGAGAACTGTGATCAGTAGTTCTCCATGCCCACTGAAGGTGGGGCAAGAAATAATGGGCTTAATCTGCAGCAAGGGAGATTTAGATTAGATATTAGGAAAATCTTTCTAACTATAAAGGTAGTTAAATCCTGGAATAGGCTTCCCAGGTAGGTTGCGGAATACCCATCACTGGAAATTGTTAAGAACAGTTTGGACAAACACCTGTCAGGGATGGTCCAGGTTCGCCTGGTTTTGCCTCAGCACAGGGGCCTGGACTTGATGACTTCACAAGGTCCCTTACAGTCCTTCGTTTCTATGATTCTATTTTATATTAGAGCCTTCAATCACATTTATAATGACAATGACATTTTAGTGTCACAGACTGTAAAGTTTTTATAAGTTCAGCCATACAGCAGCTCTGAAATTTTACACCTGCAAAATGTTTGACATATCTGGCATGGGAGACTCAGGATTCTATTCCTGACTGGCAGTGTTCTAACAGTGTCCTAATTCTGCAATACAGTATAAAGATTTAAAAATAAATATTTACAAAGTGGCCATATTGGCTCAATATCAACTAGCCTCTTTCCCAGTTTAGCCTCACTGTGCCTCTCTTTACCCACTGTTTAAAAGGTGATAATACCACCTGTGTTACAGGAGTGGTATGGGCTTGGCTATTAAATAGTGACATGCAAGGTATCATGAGTAAGGCTACGTTTTAGTCACAAGTATTTTTAGTAAAAGTCACAGACAGGTCACAGGCAGTAAACAAAAATTCATGGCCCGTGACCTGTCCATGACTTCTACTAAAAATACCCATGACTACAACTTGGGGGTCTGCCTGGAGGCCCCGCAGGTGCTGCGGGAGGGCGGCCCAGATGGTGTGGACGGGGGGAGGGCAGCGGCGTGCGGCCTGGGATCCCACTGGTGCGGGAAATTTTGGCGAGGCCGGCTGGCTCCCTACCTGGCTCTGCGTCTCTCCCCACTGCAGCAGCAGAGTTTGGGTGTGGGAGGGAGAAGGGGGCTGGGGCACAGGACGGGGTGAGGTGGGCTCTGGGCGGCGCTTACTTGGCGGGCTCCCCGGAAGCAGCAACATCCCCCTTGCTCAGCTCTTAGGCGGAGGCATGGCCAGGCAGCTCTGTGACAATCCCACAGCCTTAATCATGAGCTATTCACAGAGCAAAAGGTGATCCAAATGCAGCTCTAAATTCTATGAGGTGACATGGGCAACTCTCATGTTTAATGAAGAAGTGCAGCTTACGAAGACAACACGGTACAGCATGCAATACTCCACTTCAGGACAGGACAAATGCCTGTTTGGATCAAGATGGAGTACAGCAACTGGGTGTAGTAGTTTCCACAGGTTGCATCCTCACAGTATAGAAGAAAGTGACTGAAATCTGCTCCATTTTATACAGACTGGGTACAGACTTTGGCTGCCTAGCAATTTGAGATTGTCACCATTAGTTAAAAGTATGTGTTCCCCTCCCATACAATATATCATAAAAAGACAGATAGCCTGCAGTATAGCAGCAGTGTCTCCGATATTGTAAGCCAACACAACTGCTACCAAAGTATCAGACTGCCTAGAAATGAGATGCTAAATTTACATGCTATATAAGAATTTACAAACTTATTTGCTAAACTTTCCATTTTGAACTGGAAAGAGTGCCAGAACAGTACTTGAAAAATTAAGATATTAATTGTCTGCCTTTTAGAATCAGATTTAAATTTTGGCATCCACTTACCTTAATGCTCCTGATATATGATGCAGCCTGCACAAGCGATTTATCAGATGACTTATCCAGTAAAAATTCAATGATAGCATCTTTGTTATACAGCCTACAACATAAAATTTGTAGTCAAAATTCTGACTTTCATAAACTACATTTATTCAAAAATTAGTATTTTTATCAAGAAAGCTAAAGAATAAACAATCATACCTGCCCAGCTCACAGGCTACAATTGGTCTCCTTAGTTCTTCTTGACTCAGTGTGCAGTAGTACCACTGTGCCACTAATTCTGCATTTTTGTCAACCTGAAGGAGGAAAAAACACTGGTTTATCATTCATTTCAGATGGATTTTTCCCACTGGCAGATTTATCATTCAAACCTTTACATTTGAAACCAGCACCCACACCCTACAAAATGACAAACAACCACCCTCTGGGCTCAAATTCACCTGATAAAATGCTTTTTCAAAACTTTCAGTGAAGATTCTGCACATTTGCTAGGTTAGACCTTGATTTAGTGTTATGGGAAACAAGTGTTTTGCCTATGTCTGACTTGGAGCCCAATCCTGCTAACCTTTACTCATGCAAGTAGCCCCACTGATTTCAATAGGACTCCTGTCAGACAAATGTCTAACTGCATGTGTTACCACTGCATTAGATTATAAACTCAACTAGGAAGGTGGAGAGGGACAGCAGAGGGAGTGTCTTCTAGTGCTATGGTTTTCAACCTGTGGTCTGCGGACTGCTGGAAGTCTGAAGACTATGTCTAAGGGGTCTGCAAAAAGTTGTCATTATCACAGAACAGCAGCTTTTAACCTTGGGTCCACAGACTATGTCTAAGACTTCCAAAGGGGTCCGTGCCTCCATTTGGAATTTTTGAGGGGTCTGAAAATGGAAAAAAAAGTTGAAAACCACTGTTCTAGTGGTTCCAACCTTTTTGTTGGAGCCCCTTCCTTGGGATGGATTGAAAAAGGACAATGTTGTTCCTTATATTTTGTCTATTATCATCTGTTCTCTATTCTTCTGTCTTCCCCCCCTCCTCTCTCTTCCCTCACTCATCTGTTAAAGTTTTTCTGCTCACTTGTCTCTTTCCACCTGTTCCTCTTCTCCCCTAAGGCTGTGGCTGCCTGTCGATATGACCCAATGCTAAGGCAAGTGAAACGAGAGCAGAAAAGCAAAGTTTGGGCTGGTAGGCTGTTGCCTGAGCCTACAACCTGTAAATGTGAACTACTACTTCAGCTGAGCACATTGTGGGCCGGAAGAGAAATAGGAAGAGAATATGGATGGATTTAAAACAGCTGCTTGGTGCTTTATACATGGCAAAATGTTTGCCATGTTTGTGTACACTCATGGGGATGGCCATGAGGTCCTGCAGCTTTTTCCATTCACACTGATTCTCTCCTCTGATCTGCCCCTCAAGGCAAGAGCAGATAAAATCATTGAGAACACTGTACATGCTTGATACATTAAAAAAAAATAGAAGAGATCTAACTAGCTGTCAGAATGCCTTTAGTGCCATAGTGTAATACAGACATTGCCATACTGAATCAGATCATTGATCCATCTTGTCCATTATTCTGTCTCCAGGAGTAGCCAATACTGGATGTCTTCAGAGGAATAACTGCCCATAGGGGAAGTTTCTTCCTAACTCCATGCAGCTAGTGGGTTGGCTTATCCCCAGAAACACGGGTGCTTACATCCGATTGGACAAAAAGTGCATAATGTAACCATAGCTAGCATCCAAGAATGCACCCATAGGAACACACAACCCCTTTTGAATCTCCCTGAACTGCTGGCTATCACTACCATGTAGCGGTGAACAGCAGGTGAGTGCCATGCTGTGCAATAAGTGGCGCACTCTGCCCGTTTTACTGGCATGAAGTCTAGCTTCATTCCCATAACAAGCCGTCACAAAAAGCTGCCGCGCTCGGTCAGTGTCAGATAAAGAACAACCTCCACCTGGAAAAACAGGCTGCAGCCTCACATTTCCCCCCGGGGGTCTGCAGGGGGGAGAGAGAGATTCCAGAGGGGTTTGCAATCGCCAGCTCCGAGACTCAGGGCTATTTCTCTAAGAGTCACTAACAGGCTTACAGCGGGGATCTCCAGCTGTTTTACTAGGGGAATCCCCTGGCTTCCTGTTCAAACCTCGACTGCAGGCCCAGCTCCCCCTCAGTGACCAGGCTTTCCACACCCCCGGGGGGGCTCCAATCCCCGCCCCCCCCCCGTACCCTCGCGGACCGGGCCAGCCGCCCCCAGCCATGGCTCCCTGGACCACACTCCTACCTTCTCGACCTTACGAGGCCCTTTCACTAATTCGTGTCTCTTGGGGATGGTCCCCCCGTCGCAACCCATCGTTCCCTTCCAATCTGCACTTCCGCGTCGTCCCCTCTCCCACAACAAACGTACTTCCGGTAGGATGAAGAGTGCTTCCGGCGCACGAGGATGACGCTCCAGGGACTTGGGTTGCTAAGGTCCCCTAGCAACCAGTCACCCGAGGGGTGGGGGAAGGGGAGGAGGTTGAGGCTGTGGCCTTGAGCTCAGTGTCCGTCCCTGTATGGATTCAGTGGCTGGTGGGAGGGCCCATCCTGATCCCACACTAGGGCCCTGGGAAATACGCACTGTATCACAGAGCACTACAGGGCCCCCACAGGTCACCCCAAACCTGCACGCACAGGCACTGGGGGTTGGGCCCTGGCACACAGGAATGGCACTGACACACAGCCACATGGGGATTGGCTTTGGCACATGGGGATGAACACTGATATACAGGGGTACATGGGGATAGGCACTGACACACAGGGATGGGTACTAACATACAGATACATGGGGACGGGCACTAGGGTTGCCAACCCTCCAGGATTGTCCGGGAGTCTCCAGGAATTAAAGATTAATCTTTAATTACAGATTATGTCATGTGATGAATCCTCCAGGAATACACTCAACCAAAATTGGCAACCCGTGTGGGCACTGACAGATGGGGGTGGGCACTGACATATAGGCGCATGGAGATGGGCCCTGGGTCATGGGGCTGGGCACTGACGTACAAGCACATGGGGATGGTCACTTAGACACAGGGACGGGAACTGATATATAGGCACACTAGAAT
Organism: Terrapene triunguis; assembly: GCF_002925995.2. Lineage (NCBI taxonomy): Eukaryota > Metazoa > Chordata > Testudines > Emydidae > Terrapene > Terrapene triunguis. Next base: position 12,639,385 of record NW_020664481.1, read on the forward strand.
GGCACAAACATATGGGGATGGGCACTGGCATGAAGGCACACAGGGACAGCATGGGCACCTTAGGGTTGCCACCTGCCCAGGTTTTCCCAAGATCATCCCTTTTTTGAGGTAGCTGTCCTGGGAAATCTGTAAGGGTCCTCAGTATGAACTGCCAGCTGTCCAGTTTTTATGGGGGTCAGGACCATCCTGGATGTTGTGGGGTTTTGTACCTCAGAGGTGGCAACCCTCGGGTATATGGGGATGGACATTGGCATAGAGGCACACCATGACAGCACAGGCACATAGGGGTGGGCACTGACATATTGGGAAGCTAAGATGGCACAGGTATAAGGGCCAGACACTAGCATGTCGGCACACAGGGACAGCACAGGCACAAAACACAGAGGACTGGGCATTGGCATGTAGGCACACAAGGATGGCATGGGCACATGGGGATGGACATTGGCATATTTGCACACAGGGATAACACACAAAGACGGGTCCTGGCACACAGGGACAAAAACCTGGGCCTGGGGACATGAGAATAGGTCAACAGAATGGACTCATGCACTGGCAGGCATGAATGAAATGAGCCCTTTTCTGAACCTTTTTCAGATTTCATTGGCCAGCCTCTGAGAACAGACTGCCTTTAGGGTCTCTCTTTTGTGTACCTTTGACCTTGATTTATGTCAGTGTGAAAGCAAAGCAGCAATAGTGATGTCGCTCTCTCTCCCTGTCTGTCTCTCTCACATACACACTTCTCATGCACTTCATTTTACCTCCTCCAGCTCCTTCACCTTCACACACAAAAAAAGGTCAAATTTTGCTGCCCTTACTCTGGCAAAATTCCCATTGACTGTGGGAATTTTTCGAAAGTTAAGATTGCAGGATTGTGGTTTACTGCGATGCCTCGTGCGTCCATTCAGTAAATTTCAAGGTCCATTCAGACCATGTCCTTAGTGCTGAGACTCTAAAAGGATGACAGTCATCATGTGGACACCCTCCGACTGAGAACTAAACTAAGACTAGATTTCACATAGGCCACTGAAAGAGGCAACAGAAAGGTTGAATTTAAACACGCAGCCTATAAGTAAAAGGTACTATATCCTTCTACCAAATCCTGGGCCAGTCTCTTTAATAAACCATTTTCATTATATTAAGACCCTTGTGTTTTTTAGTAATTTACTCTTCTTGTACCTGAATGTGATGCTTGCAATACTGTTTATAGTGCAATGAAATTTTCCTTTAAAACCCCTCCAATGATTACTGTTGGATTTTGTGCAGTAAAATTACTTGCCCATTTTATATTTGAAAATCCCCACCTTAACATGTATCCTTTTCCATTCTTTCTTTGTTGATAGGAATAACAAATAGTAATAGTTATGTTGGTGTTCAGTTTCTTTCAAGAGAAAATATTACTGAAACTTCCCCATCAAAGGGCCTACTTCTGCCCTGGATTTATACATACACCTCTACCCCGATATAATGCGACCCGATATAACACGAATTTGGATATAACACGGTAAAGCAGTGCTCCGGGGGGGTCAGGGGGGACGGGGCTGCGCACTCCGGTGGATCAAAGCAAGTTCAATATTCCGCAGTTTCACCTATAACGCAGTAAGATTTTTTGGCTTCCGAGGACAGCGTTATATCGAGGTAGAGGTGTATACTATATTAGACTTCTTTGTGGTTGTTTCTTAGGTGCTCTTCAGCAAGCCATAGCTCAGAGTTACAAAACCTACTTAATTGATACCATTGTTTAAACTGATTCAAAGCAGAATTTGTTTCTGTTTGTTTTTGTTTTTTGTTTTGATAAGACGGTTCTAAAATTAAAATGCTTTCAGAAAACACAGTTAGGAAAATATGGGGAAATGAACAAACAACTGGTTCAGCTATTAGTCTGAATTGATAGAATTAGCCTCATCACTACTTGTTCCTGTTCTCGCTCCCTTTTCTTGCATCAAATAACTGGAAAGAGATACCTAAACCAAGTATCCCATCTCCTGGCCTGCCCAATTAAGTCTGTGAGAGAGTTGTTAAGGACTTAGGCACAACATAATTTTTGCAATGGTATATTGATAAATTAAATATATTTTTATCAATATGTTATTTGTTAATGTTTTGTGAACTACAAAAATTGTAAAACTCATTTAAAAGGGAAAATAGAAGAACAAAATTAAACATCGGAAATGCAGAGAACAAATTTCTGCAGATATCAGGTCAGGCCAAAATATGTACAGTGTGCTCAAAAGAAAGAGCAGCTTAAATATTTTTTCTTTGCACTTCCATTGTAAATCTGTCTGAATGCAGCTGTTTCAGCAATGCATTCTGTTGCATGTTGGAACATTACACTGAGGCAGCCAAATTTTCTTTACAGGGACAAATTGCACCCAAATTTTTGCATCCACAAATGAATTGTGACTGCAAATACTGGCAAAACTATCTGCCTGACTACCAGAATTATACAGATACAAGTTGTACCTACAAAAGGAAGACAAGACTTGAAAATTTAAGCCATATTTTTTAAAAAATAAATTAATTGGTAAAAAAAAATACAAAACAACACACAAAAACCTATTTAGGTATTTATATGGCCCCCATCACTATAATATCTGAACACCAGAGAGAGAGCATAATCATACAAAAAGTCATTGAATCAAATTCCTGAACTATGCAGAAGTGTCCTCAAAATGAGCGCACATGTATCCTGCAAGAGCAGCATTACTGTGCACCCATATTCTGGCCAGCAGCAACCCAATAAACGGATTATTCCTGTCTTGACATTCACCCTCATTTTGCATGAACAACCTGCATGGATCTTATGTGTGTTTAGTGATCATAAACATGCTGACCATGCTCCCTAAACTTTGAGGCCAGTTCTGTAATGGTCCATTATAGCTTCTTTCATGGAAGACCTGTGAAGCAGTAGTTGCTCCGTGGGTTTAGAGGAGAACCAGAATGGGGAACACAGCTTTCTCTATGGTGCTGGGTATGGGTTTTCTGAGGCCTATATACACATAATCTGCCAGAATTTGTTCCATAATGTGCTCATAACATTGTAATATGAAAGATCTGTAAATGACATTTTATTAAAAATATCCGTAGATTAAAACAAATACGGTAAACAATCCCCTGGAAAAGGGAGAATGATGATGGCTTCATATAAAAATGTATCACAGTTTAAATCTTGGTCTATCAGGAAAACCAGTAAAACACTTACATTTCCAAGTGAAAAAGAATAGAAAAATATATTTAACTGCTTTGTTTGGAAAGATAAGAAATCAGACAAATAATAAAATAATTGTATAACAATGCTCTATGGCAATTTTTGCCAAGCCACTCAGAGGATTGATTGGAAGGGTTGACTCAGTATTTTCCAGACAGTGCTCTAAACTGTTGTGTGGAAAGTACAAATTCTATTCCTGGTCATAGTGGGTATTTCTACACAGCCCGTGGGAGTCAGCCTCCTAGCCTAGGGTGATAGACGGCTTTCACTAGCACTCTAAAAATAGGTGTATAGACAGCGCTTTGAAATTGCAGCTTGGGCTGGAGCACAAGCTCTGAAGCCTAGGAGGGGTTGAGTTTCACTGTCACTTCAAAGCGCTATCTATACATCTGTTTTTAGAGCACCAGAGCATGCCCCACTAACCCAAATCTGTCAACCCAGACTGGGACGCCGAGGCTTGCTGCCGCAGCCTGTGTAACGTTCCTAGTCTCTCCTGCTCTCAGGGCCTTAGTACACCTTTCATTGCCCAACAGCAACCCCTACAGGGTATGGCTGATTTAAGACTGGCATTTGGGTTCTTTGTGGAGTCCTGCCTTCCTCGGCTCTCAGGATACCATAGTTGAGGGGTTAAAACCCAGAAATAGGGGGAGATCCTAAAGTTTTCACCAGGATTCTATTCTAAGAATGGAAAAACTTCTTCATTCCATCATTGCTCTAAACTGCTGAGTGTATTTAGACAGCTCATCAGCTTGATTTTGAAGTTCCTGCACGGCACCTGTATTTGGATACTGCACTGCCGCATTTTTGGTGGCAACAGCCAAGTTCTTCAGCAGGCTACAAAACTGGCTGCTGCTGCAGAGGATGTCATTCCGAATATCCTTTTCTTGAGTTTCCTGACAGAGAGAATCTACCAACTTTTGTCCCACCATAATGATCAGTTTGCTCTGTGCTATGAAGACTTCAGGCGGTTGATTATTGCTAAGACTACTGGTAAATACCCTAATGGCCTTGTGAAGGCCACCAAAATACAGTCTACAGGTTTCTGAGAGAGTGATTTTCTTTGCCAAGTCCAGGTTGTTCTGAATATTATGCTTTTTTGAAGGTGGGAAAACCTAAAAAAGGGAAAAGAAAACAAGAAAGATATTCAGTTTGGTAACACAGAAATTGTCTCCTTATCCTGTATTCTCCTGTAGTTTCAATTAAATAAATTATTCGTCTTGTCGCTGCAGCTGATTTGCCACAGCCCCAAAATTGTCACAGCCTGGAGACCTTTTGTAATTATAAAGCACTATTTCTAGCTTTGGTAGGCCATGCAATATCAGATCTTAAAATGATATGATCCTAACTGTAATCTACCTTTTGCCCACATACACACACTTCACTTACAACATGATTTTAGTAGCTGACGTCACAGGAACTGTTGGAGTTAAAAATCAATGCTTTAAAAAGGCTGAACACTTGGAATTCTAGTTTTCAAATACTATAAAGCATTTAGGCCTGATTGTACAAGGTATTGGCTTCAGGGGAGTTGTGGGTAATCAGAAATCTGAAAATCAAGGCTTTCATCTCTTATCATGGCCTTTGAGATATTAGCTGGTTCAGCCATACTCAAAATAAAGTGAAAAGGGCAAGACAGTAAATAATGCTATGATTTAAAATTCCAGGATCTCATGACATGAGGATTAGAAGGACTTCCCTAGACTAGTACAAATGCCCAAGCACTGGTCCCGGACAAAAGATCAGTAAAAAAAGAAAAAAAAATCCCTTCATAAAAATTTATTTTTCCAGTCAAATTCTAGCTTTTTAAAATGTCAACAAAGTGTAGAAGCCATATATAACTTCAGGGACCAAAAGCCTTTACTAGCAACAATTTTCAAAATCAGAAATACCTTTGTTTTTAAATCTGCATTCTTCTTTGCCACCTCTTTAGCTGAAAGGCTTTTTTGTGCCTGTTCCAACCCAGGAGACTTCTGAAAAATGAAAACACTTTAAATGATTTATATATTGTTTCAACATACTATGTCAGGTTTTGTTTTAGATAGTGGCATAAGAATTCCTTGTTTTAAAACTTACATGCAGCCAAAATGTTGCTACTGTATACAATGACACCTGCTGTTAGAAGCGTAACTGATCAGCTGTAATTTCTACTACAGAATTTAGGAGCTGACCCTGAAAGGAGTAGTAGCATCGGGCCTATTATCAATGAACTACTTCCAGCTAATGATAGTATTCCAGTTATGACAGAGCCATTTACTGTCTGATACTTGTTCTTTCTACTCTGTTCCCAGAGTAACTTCCAATATTGTTTAAGTCGAGATATTATTTCCTGGCATTTGATTTAAATACTTTCTCTCGCTCTCTTTCAGGGTTTTATACTGCTGCCCATAGTATCTGAGTGCCTTCCGTGTAAAAGCAAGAGCTAGACCAATGTTCCTAGTGAGCTTCTTGGAGTCGCTGGCATTTCTCCCTTTCGGGGAAAATTACTCAACTGACAAACACCTGGAAAATTAATAAATAGGTCAGGTAATCTACAGTATAAGATTAAGTTGCTTAGACCATTTGGTTTATGTTTTAACACATTTTGTAAATTACCCCTACATCTCAAAGCCACATTTTCTAGCAAATCACAAACACGGAAGCTGACATTTCCTGCATCTGGGCACCGTAGTTGATGTGCACCCAAAACACAAAATTGTGCCATAACCATTAACGTTAAATATGCTGACACGAAACAAATAGCACCCTAAAGAAACACATTGTTTGAAGCTGGGCTGAAAATTTAGCCCTAAGCACATCTGGGTGGTGAGGTTCAAGAATTGCTCTCTAAGAATGGACAAGCCCCACTTCTCTAGTCCTTCTATATTTGACTGGCTGCCTTGGTTGTGGCTGCTGTGGCACTCGTAGCCACAGCACTCCCAAAGGCCTGGAGGTAGGCAATCAGGCTAGCAGGTGAAACTGAATATAAACCAAAGCGAGGTTTGTGATAAAACAAAGTTAAAATAGAGCAAGTAAACTTACCTGCAAACAACATGAAGCAGAAAATTGGCAGCAAATCATGTTACACTGACCTGTAACTGAACATAATCACAGTCTTCAGTGACATTTTCTCTTGATTTCTCAGAAGACACTTTGTTTTTGTTTGGTTTATCCAAAGTATTTCTTTGAAGTGAATCAGGTTCTCTTCTTCTGGGTATTGGGATCGGCTTTGCCATTTTATGATCTGTACCAATTTTTGGTGTCTTGGTCTCTTGTTCCTTGCAATTCTTTTTGAAGAGAAGCTTTCCATTAGCTATGATGATAGATACAAATCTCTTGATATCATCTGGAATTGTGCGGGCTACCATAACAAACCGATCAAGGTCATCTGGGTTATTCTGAGGTTTCTTAATGACCAGAACTTCCAGTGACCAGTTGCAGTTATTCAGTGCTTCCCTTGTTTCTACCAAGATCTGGAATGAGTCTGTAAGAATTTTCAGTTGTGTTTTAATTCTGGTTTGAAGGTTATTGTCAGTGACGCAAGAGGCATTCACCTTGATGGCTTGAGCAAAGTCCAAGAATTCTCCCAAAGATACTTTTATGTGATCAATTGCTCTATGGATTTCCTCAAGGTTTGTCTCCAGGTGTTCCCGGAATCTCCACTTACTGCTTACAAAAATCATCAGACTTGCAACTGAACTGGATACACTGTGCTGCAGCTTGGTCAATGCTTCTATGGCTAAGTCAAGCGCCAATTCAATTTCTTTTGCAGGTTCTTCTGATGATGACATAGAAGAGGACTCCGCAGAAGTGCTTGATAATGTAGATAGGGTACTGGTTCTACTGTCCACACTGGAAACTGATAACCTGTCTTGGTCTAATTTGGAATCTTTTGACAGCTGTGGAGGAATGTTGTAAGTATGGTTTCCAAAACTACTGTTGTTTTTTTCAGTCCCTTTCCTGTGCTGTAAAGCAGTAGGCAGCACTTTTGGAGTATCATAAACATTTGGTTCAGAGTTCTGTTGCTCAACCCTTGGAGTCAGAAAGCTTGGTGGAACATGATAGTTACTGTTTTTCTGCAAAAGTTGCATGTCACATGAGGATGGTTCATTATAACGAGGGATATCAGGAAAGGTTAATTTTCTCTGTGTTGGTGGGACATCATACATTTGTGGATTCACTGATTTGCTTTTGATATTTGTTGATGGAACATTTTGCAAACTAGAACCATATCTGGCTGGCGGTATGTCATACAGCACCTGCTTTTCCAGGGAACGATCGGAAGGATCTTTTTTTAAACCCATTTTTTCAGGTGATACCGGAATATCATAAATCCATTCTGACTTCCGAGGATTTGGCAAGGTAGTATAATGACCCAAACATTTTATTTGAGACAAATTTTGTAGTGAAATGTCATGGTCTCTTGCAGTTGTGGGGGGGACATCATACACCTGGAAAGCAGTACACAAGGTTTACAAGCGGCATTTAGAAATATAAGGTCAGATCCATAGGCATAGGTCAATGAAATCAATGTAGCTATGCCGATTTATACCAGCTGTGGTTCTGGCACATAGTTCTAATTCTGCTTCCTCTCTGAAATGCACAATCACATTGCAAATATGAAATATCTACTATTTTGACCAAGTATATTTTTGTCACATCCACAGATTATCAAACTGCAAGGTAATGTCGATCAAGGACAGTTTTATATAGTGAAGCAAACAAGATTTCATGAGCCTGTTAACTAGCAGAACTGATTCCAACCTCTTTAATTTCCAGTAGTCATATACACACATGCACACAAGCAAATTAAAAAAAAAATGCACAGCTGACCACTCTAAAATAATTGCACTGTGTTTACATTTTCAAAGGCTTCCTGCGATGCATACTGATCTTATTCAATGGCATACAATAGCTGCTTGTGTACATCTGACCTCTACAGCTGAAGAATGGTGACTGATTCGGGTGCAGTAAGGCCAATATAAGAATAATTATACATTTCAGGCCATATAGTGCTTTGCTGCTTCACAAGGGTAGTGGGGAGGGAGTTCAAGATGCAACAGGAGTGTGCAGTCACTGGGCACAATTGCAGAGTCTGTGGTTTGCCAAGGTTTCCAGGGGTGCAAGACACCCTCACAAGTGGCAGGGAAGATGTGGATCCCTGACTTTCCCCTCTTCATTGGTCCATGCAGCTGGCCAGATATACAAGGCGTGGGCAAGCTGCACCTCTAATGGCTCCCCTGAACAATGGGATGCTCACTGAGACACAATCCCTCCCAGAGTTTAAGCTGGGGTGTGCCGCTTCACACTAGCCCCAAATCAAGCCAGTGTCCACTCATCACGACTGAGCCTACAGTTTTCACTTTTCACCCAAGGATCTCAAAATGCTTTACAAATACTGGTGAAGTCTCACCACATCCCCATGAGGTGTAAGTATTACGTATTTAAAACTGTAAGTTCTTTGGAACATGGATCTCATTATCTATTTGGCTATCCTTGTAAAGCTCCCAGCACACTTTTTGGCATGATACAATTATTATTAATAATAATATAATTCCTATTTTTAAGTGGATACACTGTGATACACATAGATTAGGTGTCTTGCCCAAGGTTGTGCATGAGTCATTGGCAGAGCTATAGCCACTAGACCACATTCTCTTCTTACAATACAATGCAAGTTATTTGTTTCTGCTTCAAGGTTACAAACATGCAGATATTCAAGAATATAAGAATCTGACATCTGTTTTACTTACCAAATAGTTCCTTGAGTCACCTTTTTTGGTGACAATGTCACTTTAAATATAGTAAGCAAACAAATACAATGATAGTTCCATCTCCAGCAGATATCCAGTATAACTAGTCTCATTTCTTACTTTAAACTTACTTAATATTAAAAATAAAAAATCCACCAAATGTGGGCAGGTTTAGAATTCAAAATGACCTTGACAAATTGGAGAATTGATCTGAAATCTATAAGATTAAATTCAATGCAAAGTGCACTTAAGAAAGAAAAAAAGCACAAATACAAAAGAGGAAATACAAAAACGGCTAGGTAATACTAATGTAGAGAAGGATTTGGGGAGAGGGTTATAGTGGATCACAAATTGAATGTGAGTCAACTATGTAATGGAGTTGCAAAAAAAGGCTAGTACTCTGGGGTGTATTAAAGGAGCATTGTATGTAAGACTTGGGAGGTAATTGTCATGCTCTACTCTACTGGAGTATTGTGTCCAGTTTGGGGCACCACACATTAAGAAACATGAACAAAATGGAGAAATTCCAGAGGAGAGAAACAAAATGATAAAAGGTTTAGAAAACCTGATCTATGGGGGAAAGTTAAAAAAATGAGTATGTTTAGACTTGAGGAAAAAAAGACCAAGGGGGGGACTTGATAACAGTTTTCAAATATGTTAAGGGCTGTTATAAAGAGGACCGTGATCAACTGTTCTCCATGTCCTCTAAAGGTAGGAAAAGAAATAATGGGCTTAATCTGTCGCAAGGGAGATTTAGGTTAGATATTAGGAAAAACTTTCCAACTATAAGGACAGTTAAGTTCTGGAATAGGTTACCAAGGTAGTTGGTGGAATCCCCATCACTGGAGTTTTTTAAGAACAGGTTAGACAAACACCTGTCAAGGATCATCTATGACAGGTGCACTTGGCCCTGTCTCAGCACAGGGGGAGGGACTAGATACCTCAAGATCCCTTCCAGTCCTACATGTCTATGGTTCTATGATATTAAAGAAATGTAACATTCAAGTAGTGCTGTTTTTATGTTTATTCTTCTTAGCAGATTGAAGGCACTTAACTATTGTGCCGGTGCCCCACCTCACATCAGAGGCATGTACAGCATATTAGATTAACCATACACCTTTTCATGTGTTCTGCTGTATGAGTGTGACAGTATTAATGAGAGACTATTCTCTGCCATTCAGTGAATAACACTTACACTGCCCCCTGGAGAGTCTTGCTGGACATAGATTTCTGCCTTTTCCGAGCTGGATGGGATGTCATAAAGCTGTTGCTGCTCTTCCTGGATATATTCTTTGGAGAGGATCGGCATAGAGCCCTTTCTGGCTGTGGGTGGAGTGGCACACCTCTAATAAAATACAAAAGTAAGGTTGACTTAAATACTGTTTATCATAGCACCAACTTGAAGACTGAGGGACATAACTGCCTTGAGTTCATGCAGGTATTCTGTGTGTGTACTCAGAGCAGGATACAGTTCTTAGAATCTACTGGAGTGGACTGTTGAATAAAATCATAATGCTGTAGGGAGGGGAGATGGGCACTAGGTGGCGCAGTTGGATGTTACACTTAATTTTTGAAGATTTGGATCCAAATATATTATTTTAAAAAATCTATCAAATTTAAAAGAGAATGAGATTCTTATCGTTTTTTTTAACTTCCTATAGAATTCTCTACCAATCTTTATAGCAGAGTTCAAACAATAAATGAATAGAAAAGTTATAATTTACTTTTAAATTTTCTAGCACTGTTGCATATGATAAAGAACTCAGAAGTCCTGAATTCCAGTCCCACTTGATGGACATATTCAGCGACATGACAGGACTCACCTGAGTGAATAAGGCCACCCGGTGTTGTGGTGATGGAACATCATAAGCCTCATTTTTTATATATGGTATGGAGGCCTGAGATGCTGTGGGAAGAGTAAACCGGTGCTTGAGGGGGGAAAAAAAGAAGAATGTAATGAGAAAGTTGAAGTGATCTTAGGGCATCTGTGAGAATGTAATGAGTCTGATGGCCATTGCTGGAGGAATTCCTTTTGGGGTGTTAATTTAAAAGCTTCTGTCAAATATTCACTGAACCTAAACTTGAAAACTGCTCATTGTCTGCCTATTAAACAGATAGGGTTTATTTTTCCTATAAATCACCTTTACTAGTATTTCCACTCTATTTCAGAGATGAATTATTGATAGATTAAAGGCATTCTGCCTCACATATAGCCCAGGAAATAGAAAAGATGTGTAGTGAATCAATCCTGATCCAGATACCAACCAGATCTTTTGGCTCCCAAAAAGTAGAACAACTGAAAAGCGGTCCATGGGGTTTCTACTCCACCTTTCCTATGGGTACACAGGGCCGCCCAGAGGATTCAGGGGGCCTGGGGTCTTTGGCGGTGGGGGGCCCCCGCCGCCGAATTGCCGCCGAAGACCCGGAATTTCGGCGGCGGGTCCCGGGGCGGAAGGACCCCCCGCCACGGGTCTTCAGGGCACTTTGGCGGCGGGTCCCGGAGTGGAAGGACCCCCCGCCACCGAATTGCCGCCGAAGACCCGGAGTGGAAGAAGCTCTGGGGGCCCAGGCCCCGCGAGAGTTTTCCAGGGCCCCCGGAGCAAGTGAAGGACCCCGCTCCAGGGGCCCCGAAAAACTCTTGTGGGGGCCCTCTGGGGCCCGGGGCCTGGGGCAAATTGCCCCACTTGCCCCCCCCCCCCCCCCCCCCCGGGCGGCCCTGCGGGTACAGGAACGTAAGAACATAAGAACGGCCTTACTGGGTCAGACCACTGGTCCATCTAGCTAGTATCCTGTCTTCCGACAGTGGCCAATGCCAGGTGCCTCAGAGGGAATGAAAAGAACAGGTAATCATCAAGTGATCCATCCTCTGTCGCCCATTCCCAGCTTCTGGCAAACAGAGGCTAGGGACACTTCAGAGCATGGTTTGGCAAGACATCTGAAATGAGATTATAGTGGGTGGTAGCACCACTGTTATTAAAGTATATGGTACGATAAAGGAGGTTGGACTTCTCTCAGAAGAAGCAAGTCTGTTGTTCTCACCTCTTTCTCTGGTCCTGTCCAACTCCTAGAGCACATGAGCCTAATGAGGGTGCTCTAATGCATAGACCAGTTACAGATTTATTTCATTGTTTGTTTGAAACGTTGTTTTAAGAGACATAGGAATGAAAATACTGCCATGACTGGAGGCTGTGGATATGTTTAGTTAAAATGCTAGCAGACTGCTAATAGATACGAGCACTGGGAAAAGGATTTTTCACTCACTCCGAAACCACCCTGAATTTTGTCTATTCAGCAATGAGATGCCCTTGGGACTGCACAGTGGGTCTATAAATAAACCATTGCAACACCAAATTTCTGACCCGAAGGAGCTTCTACTGAAGCCTTATGTTGCAATAAGCCATTTAAAAATGAGAGGCAGTGTTCTTCTCCACCATATTAACAATCACACCCACCAAATTCAGAGCAACGTGGCGGAAGGACATACTGTGTGCCGGAAGGACAAGGCCCCAGCTTTTTATCTCCCTGTTTCATATTTCAGAAAGGCCTGGCTGACTGAAACGTTGGTTTCTTGTAAGGACAGGAAATAAATAAATGAACATGAATTCTGTTAGTATTCTGCAAAAGGAGCCATCTCTCTTACAAACCATCTACACTGACAGAACTATAAGAGAACAGGCTTTCTTTTTCTGCGCAGAGTAGGTAAGAAGGTAAGTAGAGTCCAGCTAAAAGGTTCTGGTTTGGCCCAAACCTACTTTCACATACAGACAATCTTATTTGGTTGATAGTAAAATGTGAATTAGTGAATATCACACTCTATTACCAGATTTGCTACAGAAAAGAAATCGCTTTGCATATTTTCAGGATCAGGCAGAGTAAGACAACAAATGGCTGACATTTTTATTGGACGAGAAGTAACAAAATTACAAGCTTTAAAATGTAGGTGGAGCATAGGGTTACCATTCGTCCGGATTCCCCCGGACATGTCCGGCTTTTTAAGCTAAAAATAGCATCCGGGGGGAATTTGCAAATGTCCGGACTTCCTCCTGATGCAGAGCCCGCGCGGCTAACAGTGGTGCCGGCCGGCCGGTGTCACTTACATGGGGCTCCGACACTCAGCCAGAGAGGGCTTCTCCTCCTCCCCCCTCCCTCCCTCCCTGCATAGCAGATCGGCTCCGGCAGTCTGGAGCTCCTCCCCAGCTGTTGCCCAGCGTGCCGGACGAGCGGCTCAGGCAGTTCCTGAGCAAGCTCACGGAGACAT
>NW_020664481.1:12652976-12761675 GCF_002925995.2 Terrapene triunguis
TGCTGGATTATGGTAACCCTAGTGGAGCATGCACACAGGTTTTTTCAGAAGGGCTTATTTTTTTCAGTCAGAGTCCCTCAAAGACTGAGTAGCTTCACCCAGCTGCTGAGAGAACAGCTGAACATGTCAGAAGATATGCCAGTTGTCCCATACCATCTACATGGGGTAATCTAGGATACTTCAATTTGTACTGCTGCACTCAGATGGGCTGTCTACTTCTACACCTTTAAATGCGTGTGTATGTGTGGCTGTTGACTCCTGTGGTACAGTTGTTCTTTGTAGTAGCAACTGTGATGTAGCTCAGGCAAACCTGAAAGTGTAAATATTAGAAACATCTTAAAGATTTTAAAGTATTTTTCTTTCCTTGTTAAAGAAAACAGTTATAGCTGAACAAGGTAGATACAACATATAACATAGCAGCTTAGCAGGTATCACAGGGCAACAGTATAGATAGATAGATAGATAGATAGATGGCTTTGCTTGCTATCTAATCTATCTATCTATCTATCTATCTAACTCTCAGCTTGTGCTCCTAATTCAATAGAAAATGGGTATGTGACAATTTCAGGGCCTGGTTTTTTTTAAAAGTTGGGGGCACAATTGCATATGCAAAATGTTCGTGAAATGTCATACCCAATTTGTGTATGCCTTCTTTGTAATTAGGTGCATAGATCAGGTCACTGCCTGTGCAGATCAGGTCATTGCCTGTGCAGAAGGCTAATTATGTTCTTTTGCACATTCAGTTACACAGTTTGATTGTGCAATTATGGTAATCACCCATGAAAACTGGAAGTGCTATTTTGAAAAAATGGACCTCAATCTCCACAGACACACTAAGTTCACTTGGCTTTTCAGCATCTGTTCACCAGGTAATACATAGAGCAACACTGTTGTCACTGTATCTTTCCTTTTGATGCAAAGGTAGGGAAGATGGCTAAAGGAGGTAAATGGAGTGAAATGATGGCCTACAGTAAATGATTAGATGAATCGCCTGCATCCTTTATAGACTGACTTAATATTTAAGTCTCTGCCTTAGATCATTTAACCTTTGTAACATACGTTTCCTTTAGGGCAGGGGTTCTCAAACTGGGGGTCGGGACTCCTCAGGGGGTCGTGAGGTTATTACATGGGGGGGGTCGCGAGCTGTCAGCCTCCACCCCAAACCCCGCTTTGCCTCCAGCATTTATAATGGTGTTAAATATATTAAAAAGTGTTTTTAATTTATAAGGGGGGTCACACTCAGAGGCTTGCTATGTGAAAGGGGTCCCCAGTACAAAAGTTTGAGAACTAATTTAGGGGATGGTTAATGTGAAGCTCCCATATCCAAGGCCCCATGAGCCTGTGAGACTAAACATAAAGTAAAATAAACTGTAGTGAACTGCACTGATAAATCCCTGCTATTACTGCTCATTTTTAATTAGGAAGGCCTCTGAGGCAATTATTTGTTACAGGGACGGCAGTTTTCAACTGCCTATGTTAGGGCACTCAATTCACATTTAATAAAAATAATATTGGCATTATACGGGCTGTTGGAGCACCTGAGTATTGATGGGATCACCCAAATGTGAACTGGGTAATCATGCATCCAGGCCTAAAGAAAGGGTGAGCAGAGAAAGAGAGGGTATCTCACTGAGAAGCTGCAACAAGGGAGCAGTTTTGAAGTGACTCCTGAAATGGATAGGGAGTCAATGGAGTTGTCTGGAGAAGGAGGTGACCCAGTGCATGAGAAGACTGGCAGCAGCATTTTGAACTTGTTGAAGAACTGGGAAGTGGAGAGACTAAAGGGAAGAGAGTTGCAGCATCTCAGTGAGAGATGACAGTCTGACTGAGAAGTTCTATAACAAAGCCCTGGTTGGGATGATTTAGTTGGGAATTGGTCCTGCTTTGAGCAGGGGGTTGGACTAGATGACCTCCTGAGGTCCCTTCCAACCCTGATATTCTATGATTCTATGAACCACATTGTTACAAATTATCTTCTGTAAGTGTCAAAACCCCACAAATGTGAAGAAATGTGTGTCTGTGCCTCAACCACTGAAGTATGAAGCTCTGGAATTTTATAGCTTAAGGAATTTTAAGCAATTTTGTAGGACCCATAAATCTCTATATTCCACCCAAAGCAGTTATTATATTCCTCTTCACTTCCTGTCCTAAATAGTTGGGCATTATATAGCTGCCACTTACTGTCACGGAGGTGGCTGTATTTCGGCAGGGGCTGATGTGATTCCAGGGATGACTATATGTGTTTTATAGGAATATTTCCAATAGAATGCTATGAATGTATAACAGTATTTATTCAAGTCGCCTAAACAAAGCATAATTTACTTGACTGACTTCACTGCAACTTTCAACTGAAATTCTCAAGTCCCTGAAAAAGTAAAAACCATCAGGCTTCCCTTCCCCTCACTGGTATTTTCCAACACTTGGCACCTTAATACTTGCTTATATTCTTACCTGATTGGTTAGGCGTTGGGTCTTTTCACTGAATAATTGTGCAGCTAAAGCTGGCACCTGATATATTTCTTGAGTAGGTGGAGAAGAAACAGAAGAAGGAAGTGGCTTAATCCAACTGTCCATCCGTTCATACGTAGGGGACAATGAGGAAGACTTGGGAGCTGATGGGACCTGGTAGATATTTTGTTGACAGATGGGCAATTCCTGGGAATCATGCTCCGAGGAGGGAGACAACATGCCTGCCTGGGAACCAGCAAGGAGTTGGAGGCGATTAGCAGGAGCTAGGCCTTGTCTTCCATGGAGGGAACATTTCCACCATCCTTCACTCTCTAAGACATTCTGTTCAAGAACTGTTAGGATGTCTCCTTTGCGGAAGGCTAGCTCATCTGAACACTCAGCCTTGTTGTCATATAATGCTTTTGCCAAGGTATTCTAGAGAGGAAAAACAAATTTAAAAAACCACATGCAGTAACATTAGCACTGCTTGTATTATTCAGAAGTGTTATATGGAGCTACCAGATTAACATTTCTCAGCACCTAAATTAATGCAAATTCAAAACTGCTAATATTTATCCTAAGGGTCAGTTCTCAAGGCATTGGTTTTACGAAGTTAAACCTTTTGAACATATGCCTGCCATGTTTTAGTGTGTTATAGAAATAAATAATACCATAATAATACTTTGCTTTTCTCCAGCACCTTCCATCGGAGGATCTCAATGAAAACATGAATTATATAAGTCTCATGAACACCCCTGCAAAGTAGGAAAATATCATTAGCTGAGTTTTCCTGATAAGGGTACTAAGGCAGAAAACTACTAAGGTCACACAGGAAGTCTGTGACAGATTCAAAAATAGAACCCTCATCTCCTAACTTCTGTCTAATCAAGCTATCTATCTACAACTCTATCACATCTGGTATCTGAGTGCCTCACAGCTCTGAGTGTTAACCACATATCCATCCTCCCTCTCTTTTCACATAAAACACAATGCTGGAGGTATTATTATTCATTTCCTTTCTTAGAGCCAGATATAAATGAACCACCTGGTAGTCACTACCCTGAGGATTTCAAGAAAATATCAAGAAAATAACCCAGCGATTCTGGGTGACAAAGTACAGTAAATACACCATTGGCCAGTCTACACTAGCATTTCCACCAGTGTTAGTACTGGGAGAGAAGCACCTGTGCCAGCATAGGGGTGGGGTGGGGTGGGGTGGACAGAGATTTCCCTAAAATATTCAGAGTAGGCAAGACCCCTGCTGTGAACATGAGATTAAGGAAATTTCAAATCAATGAGCATAATAACAGATCTGAGAATAATGATGCTGCTAGTTACTTTACTGGTGGAAGATAATCTCCACGATGTACTTATATGGCCCCCATTATGATAGCATCCAAGCATCTTCTCATGTATTTATCCTCACTGCACTTCCATTAGGTTAGGAAGTGCTATTAGCCACATATTATAGGTGGGAACTGAGGCATACTACACATTTGTGACAGAGCATGGACTTGAACCTGCATCTGCTAAGTCCTATACAAGCATACTAACCCCGTGAACTATGCTTCCACTCTATTTAATGTTTATAGTGATCATGTGTATGTGGCTAAACATGTTTTGTTCTTAGAACTCAGGTTTTTAGTAAGCAATTGATTTTACTATCATTAAACCAGCCAAAAGTAATAGCAAACGTGGTCTTCATCATTGGAGGCATTTTTGTACAATTTACTACAGCTGATGAAAGAATAAAAAGAAGTATGCACATACTATTTCCCATACATGGATTTATTTTCAGCTTCAAAATAAGATCAACCACTTTCTCCATGGAATGTGGATTAGGAAAAACAGTTTCTTATCCAGAAGTGCGAGTAATGTCCAAAGAGATAGCGTCTGCATTGGAAACATAATGCCTTGTATTTTTATCCAGCGCATTTGCCATAAAGCAACAGCTGGTTTGAAGTATCAGGAGAAGAAAATCAATTTGTCAGCTCAGCTGATAAAGCGGCCTGTTGTTGGTAGCATAAATTTCTTCATCGGGATGGCTTGGAACAATGGCCCTTTTATGATACATGGGTTTATCCACACATACTGCACTAGCAGCTGTCAGAGATGGACAGCAACAGTCCCACTTACCTTATGTCCTACTTTGATTAAAATGCTCTTGTTGTCTTGTACGTGTCAGTCCCAAATTCTACTTTGACGATACCAAATGCTTGGGACCACATGTGTTTAAGTGAGACATTCTGTAATCTCATCATAAAGTATAACCCAGAGAGGGATAGGGCATTTCACATTGTCACAATTGTGAATAAAGGCCAGATTTTGCTAGTATGGTTAGCAGTAATATTACAATAGCAGCGAGCGACTCCAACCAATAGTGGGGTCGCATTGTGCTATGCACTGTATAAACACACAGTAACAGACAGTCCCTGCCCCTAAGAGCTTGTGAACTAAATAGAAAGGATGGACAAAGGGAATATTTATATCATCATTTTGCAGATGGAGTGCAACTGAGGCATAGAGCAATTAAGTGACTTGTCTAAGCTCTCACAGGAAACCTATGGCATAGCCAGGAAATAAACCCAGATAAAGAAGGAGTTCCAAACTGGAGTGGTAAGCACAAGACCATCCTTCCTAGTTGCACCAATGTAAATGAGAGGTGATACCCATGGTATGACTTGAAAAGACATTTGACTATCAACCTATCTGTAGCTAATTATTTGTTGAGAAAACGCTATGGTAAGTATTTTTATGCCTGAGTCTGCAATTGCAGTGTACATAAGACTATCTGATTTCAGAAGGGTTGAACGCACTTACAAGAAGTTTAAGCTTAGCCCATGTACTTCAGTAGGAATCTCTGCAAATAAGGACCACAAGTTATGGCCCATGTTATATGAATGTATGAAATAACAGTCACATCATCAGTGTTTCAGTGACACTCAAACATGATTTCAGCAGGCATTTCTGGGGGAAATATGCCAAGTACTCTCTAATCTCCTTGCATAGGGATAGATGGGTCTCCTTCTACTGTAAATGTATGGGGCAAGACAACCCCACTATCAGAGATGACACTAAAGAATCCTTAATCCCCATCCTTTATTCTTGTATCTTAAAGTTCATTCTGCAGCAAAAAGTGTTACAGAAAAGTTTTATTAGACCTGTACCAATAAATGTTTCATCTGGTGAATCATCATCAAGGTCCAATAATAACCAAGGGGGAACAAAAAATTAGTTGGAGGCTTAGCGAAAATGAGGCCTCATCTTCTTAAGTATAGGAGTCAGTTTGTCCCTTGATATACAGATATTGGCATTATTAATAAAAACTGCACATGGCCCAGAGTGTGTTATAACTTCTAAGCAAGCATTCATAAATATGATTACCTGTGTTCTGTGTCTAAATTAGATTTGAGAAGGCAGTCAGTTTGGAACAAATAAAAACAAAGATGCCTTTACATTGCATATATTGACATGTGGACTTTGGTCCCAAGGGAAGTCATTGTGTCACAAATACCTTAATGAGATTTACAGAAGGGCAAAGAGTAATGTTATGTCCATTAATATAGTTATGTAACCTAGAGTGATACTAAGTTAAAGCCCGTGCTTCAGGGAATATGGTCAGCACCATGGAGGTCAGGAGCCAAGTCCTTTCTATCCCCCTATTCTGCATTGCACAATCAGGAGATAATATAAGATTTCTTCCTGTGCCTCTCCTCTGGAGCATAGGTACTGCCCACTGCTGGAAGTCTGATTCCAGATTAGAGAGACCAGTAATCTGATTGGTATAATACATCTTATGTTTGTAGGTGTTATTGTCTGCTCATCCGTTGGATGATATGATGTATTGCAATTGTCACTGTATGTTCAAAAGGCCTGGAAACTGCCTGAGTATATTAGTGAGGATTTTAGGCCTATTTGCCTTCACACTCATATTTGAAGAGATTTTAGGAGCATGCAGAAACACTTACGAAACCTTATAAATGTGCTACAACATTATTACCCAAATTCTAAATGTTTGTTAATTTACTGTTATTTTAACCTCCTGGCACCAATTCCTGCCATAAATTGTCAAGCATTTTGCATCTAGATCTTGTTGCGAAAACCCAACTTCCTCCCTTGAAAGGTTTCAGATTTCTGTGTATTTTCCGTGTTCACAGTAATGAAGGACCAAGGGAAAACCACAACAGCATATTGTTACGCCAGCACCAGCAACACAAAGCCAGTGAGGTAGGTTGTTCTGCAATTAACCCCTGAGCTCCACAAAATAAAGAAAAAAGAACATTTTTGAAGGGCATAAAAAAATGGTAAATTGTACAGCTTTGCCTTTGTTCCATGCCTTGTGTTCTCCTTTGCCTATCTATTATTAAGTATAGTAAGTACCTTTTTTTCCCTCTCATTTCCTTTCTGACTATGGTGGTTAGTCATCATGACTCTTATAACTTTGACAGCTAGGGAGCGAGTGAATGAGCAGAATACTTTATGTAGTACCTTTTATCTAAGGAATCTATATTAGCTTTTAATATAGCTTTTAGCAGCTATATTATCATTACATATTATTTGTATCACAGTAATACTTTGGAGCCCCAGTCATGGGCCAGCACCTGAATGGGTGATGCACACACACTTTGAAAATCATTTGTAAGTAAATTTAGTACTGGTGAAACATGCTAGATTGGCAGACTAAAGCCCTCTGTAATACCCCTGTGAGGAAGGTATTATTTTACTAGTTTTATAGGTGACTAACTGAGGTACAGTGAGATTAAGAGAGTCACTGACAGAACCTGGCATAACACCAGGAGCCATCATTCCCTGGTCTTTGCTCTGCCATTCAGCAATACTCTCACAGCATAGAAAACTGCATTCAGATCCTCCATTCTCTGATTTACATTTACTCTGAGAAGCATAGTGAATTACTAAGCAGCCATTGGTTGCTCAAGTTCAGGGGTCGGCAGCCTTTCAGACGTGGTGTGCCGAGTCTTCATTTATTCACGATAATTTAAGGTTTCGCGTGCCAGTAATACATTTTAACCTTTTAGAAGGTCTCTTTCTATAAGTCTATAATATATATAAATAACCTATTGTTGTATGTAAAGTAAATAAGGTTTTTAAAATGTTTAAGAAGCTTCATTTAAAATTAAATTAAAATGCAGAGCCCCCTGGACCGGTGGCCAGGACCCGGGCAGTGTGAGTGCCACTGAAAATCAGCTCGCGTGCCGCCTTCGGCATGCGTGCCATAGGTTGCCTACCCCTGCTCTAGTTGTTCCGAGATGCTTTACAATAAGACACTGACTCTTAAAAGAGCTCAGCCTGGTACCTGATTTTGTGCCCACAGTAACTGTGTGCATAATTTTGTGGCTGCAAATAACTGCAGACCTATTTTATGAGATTTAAACATTTGACTACCTGATCTGCCAGTACAGTCAGGCTGCTAGATATTGGTGTGTCATCAACGGTATCTGCAGTTATTTGCCCCAAGATTATTTGTGGGTGCAGAATTGGGGGCACCAAACTTGAGCTCATTTTTCAAAACCAGGCCCCAAATAGTCTTTCACACTTGCCTGGGACATGTGTAAAGACTCACTATCACAGGCCCTTTCTGTTACTTGAGCAGAAATGCTCCCGAAAGATTGTGTGTGTGTTTATTAGTCAATCATTCCCACGATCACTGAGACCTCTGTGGGCTGCTGGGATAAGAGATAGTTCTGCTCTGAGGCCAAAGAGAATTGCATTTTTTGTTTGTTACCAGAGAACCGGAAACTGGCTGTCTAACGCCATCAGCCACACAATGCTGACTAGGCCAGCTGTATGCAGCTCTTGGGTAGT
This sequence comes from Terrapene triunguis, assembly GCF_002925995.2. NCBI lineage: Eukaryota > Metazoa > Chordata > Testudines > Emydidae > Terrapene > Terrapene triunguis. Next base: position 12,661,248 of record NW_020664481.1, read on the forward strand.
TTTATGTGATCTCTATACTTCTCTTTAATGCACACTTGAAATACTCAATGCACTATAAACACTAAAGCAGCAGAGATGAGATCAAAGTATTTTTGTCGGTGTTGTTTGTTGCTTCTTTAAAGGTCCCATCTTCCCTAAAAAGGCAGTATAGCAAGGACACAAACATTTTCCCATAAACCCCACTGCTACCATAAAAAGATAAAGGAACATGATTTATTAGAAACCAAGTACAACACTTCATGAAGGTACCTCAACAGATGATGTATTAATCACTCCCAGCGTGAGGCAAATTTCAGATAGCCAATCAACGAATTTAGGCCTAGAAAGTGAACATCATCCCCAAGCCCCCTTTGAGAACTTATTTTCCTCTGAATATGTATGTATAACCCCTATTTATAACCACGTGAGTTAATTACATAGTTTGAGGGGAGGAAAGTCACATTAAAGGCTGATAACGGATATGGTTTAGCTGTCTAAAAGCAGCAGTTTTAGTTCCCTGGCAACACAAGTTAGAATCCTAGTTCAGTCAACACAACCTTTCACCTTTCTGAAAAGGTAAATTAAATTCTTCCTTATCACATAATGCACTTGATCAGATAAAATCTGAAAAGGTGAAGTTTTGCACAGATATAGGTCCCATGTTCTGCCTGGCTGCTAACCTCCACCCCCCAGCCTGAAATGATTCCTGGACGTGCAGTACAGAATTTGGGAAGCACTTTGGGATCCTTCAGGATGAAAGTTGCTGTGTAATTGTATGTTTATTCATGAAAAATAGTGGGAAATAATGTTGTTAGAAGTCCACAAAGCTGACAGTGCAATTATTTAACCTCAAGTAGCTGTAGCTACATATAGAAAAACATGGCATATATTTATAAATAAAGAAAAAATGTTATTTTACAGCATGATATAGAATTAATATTTCCAAGAACTAAACGACACAACCATGGTACAGAAAATAAAATCCAGTATAAATATAATCAAATGTCACTAGCAAAATATTGCATGTTACAGTAGTCAGCAAGGTTCTCAAAATGCCTGCATTTCACTTATGGACACCTGAAAGTTGTATTTGAAAATCCTTATTAATTATTAATTTTATTATTATTTAATACAATCCAAAAGCATGATAGACATTTGACAGAATCTTAATTTCTAAAGAAAATGATTCCAAAGATTTTTTCCTTCTATTGTCTTTAGTTTGCTTTTTTTTTAAATAGCTATTTAAAAAATCTGAACACAGATTTTTAGTCATGGGAATTCCTTCTGCAGATTGAGACTTACATTCTTAAAAGATGTTGTAGCCACACTTTGAGTGTCTTTTAAAACCTTTAAAGTACTCTTTAGTGCAGGAAAATATGACAAAATATTTGAGCAGAAGAAGAAGATACAATTAAAAGCTGTGGATAGTTTGCAAAACAATTATGTTGATGTATCAGTGACACGTCTTGGCATGTTTACTGAACTGTTTCCAGTTAATCTATTCACCTCTGAAAAGAGCTGAACAAATAAACAATCTCCACATGCCTTTTGAGATGTGGAATGAGGTTCCCAGATGAGTCCTTTTTAAATAGTAGTCTAAGTTAGGCCAATTTAACTTGACAAATTAAATTAACTGTAGACTGCCAACAGTTAAAATATACTAATACATGCAGAAGAAAAGAAAAAAAATCCTCAAATTGTCTGAAGTTTCCCTAAACATATGTGCCTTCATTCTGACTATGCCTGACCATGTTTTTAAATATATATATATATATATGGAGATATACCTATCTCATAGAACTAGAAGGGACCTTGAAAAGTCATTGAGTCCAGTCCCCTGCTTTCACAGCAAGACCAAGTACTGTCCCTGACAGATTTTTGCCCCAGATCCCTAAATGGCCCCCTCAAGGATTGATTTCACAACCCTGGGTTTAGCAGGCCAGTGCTCAAACCACTGAGCTATCCCTCCCTCCTTGGTTTGTTCTTGGTGTAGATGATGTGTAACATTTTTGGTGGCGCACAGATGATCTGAGATGCTTTCATTTCATCTGTTGGTCTGTTTGTGGTTAATGTAACTAGAAAATAGCAAAAACGTAGCAAGCATTAACTATTTGGCTTGATTCGACACTTGTTCCATAAACAGAAGTCGCATGTTTTTGCATATAGAAATTTTTCAGGATTGGATATAAGTGAGTGTTTGAGAGCTAGGAATGGAGAGGAACACTATCTATTTTATTCTCTATGCAAAGGGTTATCTAACTGTTAGAGGGCCACTTAGGGATCTAATTAACTGTTCATTTCCTGTTTTTTAGTGGTTTCAGTGTTACTGAACACTTCTGGAAGGGTATGAGATACCACAAGGCAACCATAGCTCTGCATTAATGAAGCGTTTTTTTGGTCAGCGAATCTAAGCATCAGGTTTACAATCCCAAGAACTAAAAATTTCAAATCCAGAAGGCTCAGCTCAGCTCTTGGAAGGATGAAGATCTTACCAAACTGGAAAAATTGGCTTCCATTCTATGGGTGGTACCTTTTGGAGGAGACTTTATACATGGAGTTCTGTTTCCTCAGTACTGTATTATGGGGAGTTGGTAGCTGCTCCATAGTTAAGCTACCTTCCTACTATAAATCTATTTTCCAACCCTCCTCAAATTCCTTCCTCTCTCCCCCAAAACTGGTCAGTTCCTGACTCCACTGACGTCATTGGCAAAACTCCCATTGACTTCAATAGGGCCAGATTTCACCCTATTTCCCTAAAATTTCACATGCCACGAATTTTTCTAGGAAGTTGGGGATCAAAAATAATAAATGAGTTTTAAAAATACAATATATTTTTAAAATTCCCTGCACTTAAATTTTTGAAAACATTCATTTCTCTCCCCCCCCCATTTTTAAATGTATTTAATTCATTTATTTATGTTTTGCCTCATTCTATCTCAAAATTGTCTTGGCCTAAAGACTCCAAATGTGTTGGTTTGCTGGCCATACTGAGGGTTAGCAGCCTATTAATATTTTAGGTATGTTTAGTGGGGAAATTACCAAGATTAGAGCTCAAGACATATTGAGAGCTTCAGGTGGGTTGTACATACCCATCACTAAAGTAAGCAACAAAAAGGATTGACTAGAGCAGGGGTTCTCAACCTTTTTCTTTCCGAGGTCCCCCCAACATTCTATAAAAACTCCATGGCCCACCTGTGCCACAACTATTTTTCCACCATATAAAACCCAGGTCCAGTGTCAGGGGGTAGCAAGCTGGGCAATTGCCCAGGGCCCCATGCCATAGATAGTCCTGCGAAGCTAAGTTGCTCAGGCTTTGGCTTCAGCCCCAGGTGGCTGGGCTCGGGGTGGCGGGTTTCAGCCCCGCATGGAGAGTCTTCAGCTTTCTGCCCTGGGCCCCAGTGAGTCTAACGCCTGCCCTGCTTGGCGGACCTTTCGAAACCTGCTTGTGGGCCCCTGAACCCGTTTGAGAACCGGCCACTGGACTAGAGGATCATTAAAGGAGGGATATAGAAAAGAGGCACAGAAAAGATCTCTGTCCTTTGCCCAGCCAGGAAACTTTGCCACCCAATAGGAACTGGAAGACAACCTTGTTACTCTGCTTCATCCAAAGAGACTTTGTAAATTAAGGACTGTTTGTTTTCCCCCAACTTTAGCCCCTCTGAGTAAGCCATCCTCTCTCTGCCACTGTGCACTACACCTTTTAAAAGCTCAAGTTGTTAAAAAGTCTGGAAACTGAGCAGTAAAGGGATTCAGTCAGTGCTCTAATCCCATCTATTGCTTCCTTTATCACCCACTGGATTTACAGGAAATTGATTTGCAGTAGTGACGTTATGCCATGTATCTAATCGCAAAGGTTTCATTTTAGTTGTTGCTATATTTTCTTCCCCTTAATAGCATAATGGTGATTGCATGCTATCCCACAGGCTCATCTGACATTTAAAATAGGATGATAGTGACTGTCTGAACTTGGTCAGAATTAAATTTGAAAGCCAAGTAAAATAAAATGAAATTGGGGAAACAGGTTCATGGAATACATGTGGCACCTTAGAGACTAATTTTGCCTGTTCCCAGTGAATCAGTAGCAGGACCAGGACTAGAAGCTAGATCTCCTAACTCCCAGTGCCCTAATCCTTGACAGAGGTACCAGAACATGTCAACGAAAAGAAAAAAAATTGTTAAATTCTCAAGTTTTTATTTAAAATTCCCCAAAGGCGTTGGTTTTCTGATTTCAAAATTTTAGGAAAGCAGGTACTTTTTGTGGAACTTTTCATTAAGTTGAAAACCTAGCTTTTCCACTTAAACAAACAAACAAAAGCGGATGGAATTTTTTTTGACCAGCCATAACCACTAAATCACACTTCCACCTACATGCAGAAAACATAATTAGAACATGTTGAAGCTGATGATGTTAGCATGCCACTTATGTGGTAATGAGGGGGAATTACCTCCTAAACTACAGTTGCCACAGGTCAGCTTTATTTGCTAGACAAAAACCAAACACAGAGTTTTCCAGTTAGGGGCAGTTCTTATCTTTCTGCACAAAGGAAACTAATGCTAGAAGAAGTCATTCCACCTGGCATCATGGGGTTAATAGAAAAATGTGGTCTGTGGAGTGCGGTCTTTTTAAAGCAGGGATCTGGTCATCTGGACAATGACGACTTCCCAGCTTGGCTACTTTATAACCTTGGGCAAACATTTAACTTCTCTGTGCCTCGTGTTGCCCACTTATAAAATGTGGGAGCAAAATACTATGCACAAGATTTGCTGTGAGGATAAATCTTTGCAAAGTGTTTTGAGATAATCGGCTGGAAGGAACAAGTGCAAAGAATGTTCATTACTAATATCAGCGGTTCAGCTTTCCACGACTAATGTGGAGGCTCAAGTTTGAAAATTACAACCTGGATCTCACGCTGGACATTTTTATATGCTGTTACAGCAAGCTTGTGTGTGCAGTGCTGAAAATCCAGACCAAAATATTAAGACACATTTATAACAGATATATGATCAACCTGGCGTGGGGCTGTGTTGTTTTCCCATGAAAAAATGAGTGTATTCAAAACTTTCTAAAGACAAAAGGAATCGTACTGGCTATTTGCTCTTTTTCAGTTCAGTCATTACTGTAGAACAGGTTTCAGAGGCATAGCCATGTTAGTCTGTATCAGCAAAAACAACGAGGAGGCACCTTAGAGACTAACAAATTTATTTGGGCATACGCTTTCGTGGGCTATCCCACGAAAGCGTATGCCCAAATAAATTTGTTAATCTCTAAGGTGCCACAAGGACTCTACGTTGTTTTTACTGTAGAACAGGATTTTATGATGTGTTCAGTCCTCTAGTGTATTTTGTCCTCTCTGCACAAATGTAACTCTTACTCATATTACTTAACATTTGTACATCAAGGGGAGAATCATCAGCCCATAGGTTGTATTTGAACAGTTCCATAAATGATACATTTATCTTCTACTACGCTGCACATACATTTGTATAGCTTCCCTCTTTTGAATGAGATCCAAAATGAAGATGAGATGCAATCACTTGTGCTCATTAAAAATTCCGTGGTAATTATGAAGGCACAATGGCCAATTAGACATCTAATAACCTGCCATTGTCATAAATGTTGCTTACCAGTACAGCAAATCACTGTATAATTCTTTACTTATAGAAGACTGAGTCAAACCTAACTTCTTTAGACAGAAACGTTTCCCCTCTTCTTGATAAAATAAAGTAGTGTTTTTGCAGATAACTATGGATTGCATGTTAAAAATGAAGATTGTATGTTACAAAGTATCATGTTAGGAACTAATAAACAGGAATAGAGCATGCTTTAAACAGGGATTGTAGCATATGCAGATATACATTCCATATACATTCTCACAAAAAATGAGATGCCATTAAATAAAATACAGCAGAGGTAATAATTTAGTACTTACATTGACTTTCATCTTGTCTTTTCTCTATTATTCCATGACCTAAATGAGCACAATACACTCTCCCCTTCTCAAGTGAAGTTCTGCAGCTCAGACTGAAGTACGGTACGGTAAGGTTTGGCTCGAAGCCTGGGTATTAGACTTTCAGCCTACACCTCCCAGTGCTGGACTTGCTGTGAACCCTGCCGAGGGTGAAGTGAACAGCCACTGGGAATGAATGGAACTAATTACATAGTAAATTCTCTCTAACGTTACATGGCCTGCAGCTATGTTCATGCAAAAGAAGGAATGGCACTCGGTCAAGCCTCCAGGAAGAAAAGGCAGAAACCAAAATAGGAATTCCGACGTTGTAGAGCTATAAGAAGGTCATGTGGACACTGCAGTGAAGCTAAGACAGATGAGTGTATTTGGGGTTTTTTTCCCAAGACAGTATCAGTTCTTCTTCCTCCTCAGTTTGTATTTAAAAATACTTTGATTTTGAATTTTTCATGTTCCGGTCACCAGAAATGTCATGGCTCAGCAAGACCTTTACGGCTATATGAATCACTGCAGAAAAACCACATATCTTAAAGGTAGAGAATCTGAGAGAACAGTGCTGAGCAGTTCATGTTTAACATCTTGTGTTTTGTACAATTTTCAAAGGTTCCTTTATACAGAAGAGATCTTGCCTCCGTTATTTTCCTTCCTCTTTCTACAATAAGTACGTTCCCTTTTTCTCCCCGAAACACTTTTATAATGAAAAACTGTGCCTGTGTCTTGTAGGGGGCAACAGTTGGATTTTTTTTTATTTTTTCTCTCTAAATTTTAACCTTTTGCACTTGGAGTGGACTTGGTAATGCAGAAACATCCAACCAACTTTTCTAGTCATGCAAAATGTCTGGTAAAATGAAGCTCACTTGCAACAAATTCTGATCCTTTTTAGGTGACAGGCATTGGGATTATCAGTTGTGAAAGTGCAAGAAGAGAATTCAGCCTAGAGAAATTGCACAAATGTACCACCACAGACCATAGCATTTTTTAAAATATATTTTAGGAACAACAATGCAATCTGTTGCCACAGAGCTGCCTTAAAGGTGTAATAACTGACCACAAGACGAGGACTCTGCTGAAGGAACCTTCAATAGCATAGAGCCCGCACAAGGCCTATGCTACTCCTCAGTTCCCTCCTATACTAGAGGGTCAGGTGATGTAAGTTAGAGAAAGAGAGAATGGCTCCGGATTCCATAACCCACATCTGCCTCCTGTTACCTAAAGTGCTTGGCAAGTAGTGTAAGTTAGGTTATTCTAACTTGCTGCTGGTGGCTTAAAGTCCTTGCACAACACACAGCAGAGTCTGCGAGGTTACTGTGGTTGCAAGGTGAGAGTATGCAAATAAAATTCTAAGTGCTAGGTCAGGGGTTCTCAAACTGGGGGTCGGGACCCCTCAGGGGGTCACAAGTTACATGGGGGGGTCGCGAGCTATCAACCTCCACCCCAAACCCTGCTTTGCCTCCAGCATTTATAATGGTGTTAAATATATAAAAAAGTGTTTTTAATTTATAAGGGGGGTCTCACTCAGAGGCTTGCTATGTGAAAGGGGTCACCACTGCAAAAGTTTGAGAACCACTACGCTAGGTGTTCTCCTTTGCAAGCTTGATCACTTACTTACAAGTATGCAATTAAAAAAAGCGTGCACACATACTGAGCATTTCTTAAGGAGAGAAATTTAAGAGTAAACTTAAGCATGTCTGACAGGAGCTTAGCTATGTGCATCTTTTAGTTCTCACTTCATGCTGCTGCTAGACAGGATCAACTTGGCAGCCACCCACCAGAACTCATTAATATAGGACGAGCCCCTGTGTTCATGCTGTGCTCCCCGCCCAACACTTTTTACTTTGTGTATATGCATATAGGACTCTGCACCTGCAGGGTGTACAATCAGCCCTCAATACATAGTTTTTTTGACTAACAAGCTGTCCATTGAGCATGCTAACGCACTGGATTCCTTTACAGAAGCAACTTATCCTGCAAAAGGGGGGTGGGGGGGCAAACGTTACTAATGGTTAGCGGTGGCAGTAACAACCATAGACCCTGGAGCTGCGGGGAGAGGAGGCACCCAGGCCATGGCCCTACCACTGTTTGGTCACATTGGAGGGGTGGGCATAGGGGCTCATGGGCAGGGGAAGTGTCAGGAAGCTGGTGGGGAGGGGGGCTAAGAGGGGAAAAGGAGGGTCAGACATAGGTGCAAATCTACCTCCCCCGACACACACACATTTAATAGTGCTCAGGAGCCCTTGTTAACACTACTATTTAGTTTTCATCATAATGGGAATTTCTGCACAGCTAAAGCTGACAGCCACTGTGCTCCAGCTATAAAAGGACTCATTTTTTGCCCACTCATCTTGCCAAAGTATTGCTATCTTAGAGTAAATTATAAAAAATGATGTAAGGCCATTAAAATGACATTGCCCCAGAGTTGCTGAGATAATAGGAACCAATAGGTCAGTTAGCATTTTGCACCAGAATGGTTTCCTGATTTCTTACCATACTTCATCTCCAGAAGATGTGTATATTTGTATAAGGACAGTGTCAGAATTTACAAGTCAACTTGATACTGCTAAATTCAGTCAGCCACTGCTAAACTATTTTGACATCTGTGCCCAAAATATCATACCTGGAAATTTGCTAAATTGAAAACAAAAGTGTTAGGAGCCAAAGAGAGAGGTATAAGAGAACTTCTTAATATAGGAGTTTCAAAACATAAATGGGTCAAGTTTTCGTCTCAGTAATAGAGAGGTAAATGTGTCCCATTGTCTTCTGATGGACTTAACATGGAATAAGAGAGGTCAATTTTTTCAAACAGACCTTGACAGAAAACTCTGAACACAATAAATGTTCCATGTAACTCGCATTGGGTGCTTTTCCTTGTATTTCTGGTATCCAACTCCAATCCTCCCCCCCCCGCAAATCATATTTACATTATCAAGGTCAAGAACATTGCACTGGGAGCCAAGAATACCAGCATTCTCTTTGAGCCTGACACACACTGTGACTTTTTGCAAGTTATTTATATTGCAGTCGGACCCACATTTTGCTAGGTAGAATACTAAACACATAGACAAGTTCCCGACCCTGAAAAGCTTACAAACGGATTTTGTAAGTCTAATAAAAAAACCTCAGTAATTTAACTTATTTTTTATCCTGCCTGTAAAATAGGGAACTAACTTATCTACCTTACAAATATGTTGAGTATGTAGTTAATAATAGTACATTATTATACCATCAAAGAGCTTTATGAGATGGTAAAAAGAGAGGTGGTACCTTCAAGATAGAAACTAGGGCTTACTTAACTTTTGTCAGTGTAATTAATGCTTATAAAATCTCTTAGGTTTCCTTTTACTCAGCGTACCATCCAAGGAGAAATTTCTTCAGACACCAATGACACTGCCACATTCAGGTCTCCAACAGCAGAAATACAGGCAAACATCAGGTACCTTAGCATTCAAACCAAGAACTCCCTTTCCACAATTAGTTGGTAAAGATATAAAACATGTATGATACTACAAGAGTTATTCTGAACTAAAAAAATAAAAATAAAAAAAATCACACTTACTTCAGCTCCTAATATTTTAAGTCATTAAATTCTGTTCTCATAAACCATCAACTTACCTTTGCAGCTGTGTTGATTCTAGTATTTTTATCCATAGCTGTCACCAAGCAGCAGAGTCACTTCCAATATTATAAATAATCACAGTATAACCAGTGTTATACAGAGCTGTTTTGCAAAGTCACAATGTGTCAGGAACCATTTCGCAAGAAAAAAAAAAAGTCTGACAAGTATTGTCCTGAAAGCATTTAGCTATACAAAAGGTTTCCCATAAAAGTCAATTTCTGTGACAGCAGACAAGATTAAAACAAACAAACAAAAACCCCTAACAACCGAGAATAACGTGTCTGAAAAGTGGAGTTTTCCTTGATCTGTCACAGACTTGTTGCAAATAACCACAGATACAAAAAACCCACCCTTCTGCTTTGCTACATGTTCCTGTAGTTCCTAATTTAGAAGCTTGATGGAAGAACAGTTTACTACAAGTGTTTGCATAGCACTTTAATGAAGTAACAGACTGCCACAATCCTATGAATTCAGGATTTCTATCCCACATTTTCCATATCTTGCAAAATTTTCTCACATTTAATACAAAACATTTATTATAGCGGTGTTGTAATAGCCTGTAAACTCTGTGGGGTAGGGAATTTGTGCTCTTACATCCCTATAAGGCACCACCCATACTACTGTATGTGTTGTAAGGTACATTTTGTATGAAAGACACTGAAAAATGTAAGCAACTTTGACTCATCTCAGAAGACAAATTGATTCATCTGGTCCCCTGTGATTCCTCTACATTTTAAGAGGAAGAATGGTGGAATATGACTCTCCCATATAATTTACTCTCATCTGCTATCCAGCCACCTGGATTTTTTGTCTAACCATTCAGACTGGCGTCAACTAGGTGCAGCATCAGCACATAAAAAGCGTTGAGTTAAAATGCTTGAAAAGTATCTGTCGAACTAAACAAGCTGAACAGAAATTTTCAGAAATCTTAGGAAAGTAGAATTACTTAAACTGTGCTTTGATTTGTGTTGTCCACGTGGATTCTACTTCTGGTGTGCATGTGCTGTTAAAAATGAGATCCAATTCATTTGGCCAGCAGTGTCTATTGGGGCCACACCTGTGCCCTAGATACTCTGCATTCCTCCCCCCACAGGGCCCCAACTGTTCCTCAATTCCCTTTACTAATACAGAATCCCACTCGTATAAGACGCTGTAGAAGCAGGAAAGGAAGGTGAGTCCCAGCATTCATGTGGACAACACTTCATGAAGAGCCAGTTACTGTAGGATAACCCCCCACCCCCATCCGCAGACTGTACTGTCCCATGGATTCCACTCTTGGTGGCTAACAGTCATCTATTTGCTTGGAAGTAGGTAGAAGACCTATTTAAACAATGACTGCAGGACTAAATGGGCATCCAATTTTGAAGGTTCTGCCAGAGAGTAGGGACTTGTAAAGGTCTGGATTGAGCTCCACATTGCTGCCCACAGATTTTTGAGTCACAAACAGGCTACCTAAGCTCTAGTGGAATGGGTTCTAACCCTCACTAACTTAGAACACATTCTGATGTAGTCAAAATCCCACTTAAAAAAATCTCTGATAGTTCCCATTTCTTAACCTCTGCAAAGGCCCCAAATGGTCATGTTTGGCTTCAAAATTTGGCCCAAGCCAGACTTCTAAAGGGAAGTACAAAATGTCTCCCAAGAAGTGTTACGTAGCTCTTAGCATGTAAGCTTTTATATAAGGGCTTACCTACATTTTCAGTGCTGTAGCAGCACAGGCGACGGGAGAGCAACCATCAGTGGTCTGAATGGTTTTGTCCCATTAATGCACAGAGTCTCTTATTACATTACATTTGTGAAGTTTAACTTCCCTTGGGGTTGAATGAGATTTTGGAAAAAATTGGGAGCTGAATGAACTAGAATACTGAAACAAATATGGGCAGGAACTTGAGAGTGACCCTATCCTTACAAAATGCCATATAATGAGCAGCTGATGTGGGGCCCCCACATCTTTCCTACTCTTTCAGCTGATGTAATGGTTACTAAAGAGGCAGTCTTCATTGGTACGTGGTATAGGGGAGACCCATCAACCCTGTTAGAACAAGAGAGGGCGCTCCTCAACCTTGAGAAAAACATGAATCAGGGCCCTAAGGAATCTTGCCACTGTAGGGAAGGAAAAAAGCATGGCGTTGGAAAGGGGGGTGGTGTACGGATATTACTGCTAAACAGACTCACAGAGCTGATAGAAAGTCCATCTTATTCTCCTAGCCCTGAAACAGTCTGCTGATTTAGTAGGTAGGCATGCAGTGGGGCCTTTACCGGCTTCTGGATCTTAAAAGATTAAGCTTATGACTACACATCTCTAATGACTCATGTCTTGACTTGTTAGGAGTCAGATGACAATATGGACTTTGGGAGCCTGGTGTGGTCTGTGCGCACCCTGGTGGCAGCTCATTAATGTGCGTTAGTCTAGTCTTTGAAATTGGACCAGATCAAAGCATATTAATGACTGTTAATGTATTCATTAGCAGGATGCAGTTAGTCTATGGCATGGGGGTGTGTGCATGTGAAACAGTGTGTGTACAGATTCACACTCCAATATGCCATGAACTAGTTCATATATACAAGCCCTGAGTGGTAAGAGACTACCTAAATCAAACAAAGACCAAATGCATGCTATACAAATTACACGCTACCCGACACTTGTAGTCGGGTCCTGGTCCTGATGGGTTCAGGTCAGCTTGCAAGCCTCAATTTGCTTCAAGGTTACAGCAGTTAGTTAAGAAAAAGTCAAATAAAAGTCAGCCACCAGTTTTCAAGTCTGAGCTTTAATATCAGAACTAAAACATCATTTGTTGAATTCATCTAAACCTTTTAAAAATGGATGTTCAAATTCTTATGGCACAAAAATTCTGGCTCAGAGCTGGAGGGCCACTTGGCTAATTAAAAAAAAAAGGATACAAAACCAGAGCTTTCACTGCACCGTGCATGAATCAAAACTGAAATACAACTTAAAGGTTCTTTAAAATATCTGGCCAAGTTCTGCTGAGAATTTGTGCAATCCATTCTTTAAAAAAAAAATAAAAAATTCTTAATAGGTTTGCACAGATGTAATGGAGAAATTCTACACAGATTGAACAAGATTCACTTAAGTTACTAACATTTTGAAAATTTAGACATGTAAGAGCAAGTTTAAAACTATCCCCGCAGGAAGGATTAATTGTATTCAAAAATAACGGTTGAGTCTACTTACACAATTGATGCCATACACACTAATAAGGTCAGTGAGTGAGGGAAAACTAATTCTCAGTACTTTCATCTTTTCTCACCATGTTTGACAAAGTTAAATACAGACACAGCATGGCTCTTGTTTAGGCATCTGTTGGCAGTACACTTAATATAAGATGGTATAATTCATCTAGGTAATCACTGTTTAATAAAACTGTCTTTAGTCTGTGGTTGACCTTCGGTACCAAAATCGAGCTCTGTAGTCATCACTGCATGTCATGAAACCAGGATTGGTAGGAGAATGAACAATACACCGGACAATGCTGTTATGCCCCAATGACAGAAGATTTCGCCGTTCTGCAGTTCTTGAGTCCCAGCAGCAGAGACTTATGGTCCTTTCATCAGGAAGTAACACATAGTCCTCTGTGTGGTTAAAGACTGCCTGTGTTCTGTGTACTTGTCGTCCACTCAAACCAGCTCCTATGATGGCAGGGACATAATACTCATTAAAGGTGTAAGTAAAACATGTAACCTAGAGTAGCCTTGCTTAGGGGGCAGATTGTCAAAAGCACAAGGAGTGTCTCTTTTAGATATTATTTCTTAAGGACCATCAACAAGGGCCAGCTTTGTGTTCACTGATTAACATTTAGAAGGGTTCTTTGACAAAATTGTGCTCTAACATTTCTCCTCCCACCCTCACTGCAGAAAGGCTATTTGCCAAAACCTCAGTAGCACTAAGGGAAGCAGCAATACTCGCAGGCCTGAAGAATGACAATTACGATAGGGAAAATGCCCTTTCAAATTGTGCACTCATATATATAAAGCAACACACACATGCACACCTCTACATAATGTTAAGTATTAGTATTAATTAGTATTAGATGCTGAACACAGCTCAGACGGATTTGAGAATCAGATCACTAAAGCTCATCAAAACTTGCTGAAACTAATACTGGACCATCAGAAGCCAGAGGACTGCAGAAAGAACTGTGAAATGAAGGCACACCTTTATACTATTTTTTAAATCTTTCTGGGCAGTTAAGTCAGGATTTAAAGCGTGATGTAAGTAATAAGAGATGAGTCTGGGAATAAGGATGAAACTATTTATTTATGCTGAATATTTAGCATGGTGGGCAATTTCTACTCAAGAGTATTTTAACAGGGATGCTGAACTTCTCTTGTGATCTGCACAGCACCTACCCACTCTTTACCTGACTCAACCAACAGTATTAGTTCCTCATGTGCAGAAGCATTAAATTCAGATGCTCAGTGAAGGTGTATGCTTATTTATAGAGAAAATTCATGATATTACATCTCCCTACATAGTACCTATGCAGAAGTCATAACTATCAGTATTGGCATTAGGCAGTCTAGATGTGTTTTTGCTAACAAAATTTTATAAATTATTCATTTTTTCCTCACTTACAAAATATGTCAGTGTGATCATTACAAATGACTTTCAATTAGTTCGTTACAGTCGGAGGGTTTTTTGTTTCGGGGGGGGGGGTGTAGGGGTGAAAGAGAGAGAAATGGCGCGGGGCACAATACTTGCCAGATTTCAGCCTCTATATAGGAAAGTTCAAAGAGCTGCTTGGAAATAAAGGGGTTTTTCATTTATTTTTTTTAACTATGCAATTCCACATTGTGCTAGTCAATAGCACCACAATTTGAGGGTTCAAAAACCATCTTGAGGAAAGAAAATCTATATACATTCCAACAAACAGTTTACCTGTGAAGGAATTCCATATTATTGTAAGTATTCACACACCATTTCATAGAAGTATAGAGAATACTTGAAGCCCTTCCTTCCTAACTGAATCAGTCAACTGAATCAAAAGACCTTCATAGCAGATGGAGCATTGTGCTCATGCCCTAAGAACACTTCTCCCTCCAGTATTCTTAGTGAGAAACTTAGTAGGTAGCAACTGGTAATTAAAATTGGAAAGAGCACGGCTAATGGAGGAAAGTGCAAGTTCTCACTATCAATATCTATAAATAATATATAAACCATTATCTAGCTAGGCCATTACTCCCACTGTAGAAGTTTAGCATTACCTTTCTTGTAAAAATAAGATGTTTCAGATATACTATGGCATACACAGACTTGATTTGATTAGAAAGATTATGTTTCTCTTATTTATCAAGCAAAGTGCTTTACAAACGTTTTGTGGTTGTTTATGCTGCACCCTGCTGGTTAAAAATATTACCAGTTTATACTTTGGGCAACAAGATCACTGTTAAATCACTTTTGCAGGTTGAATCAAAGTGTCAGTTTCTGGTTTTGACAGATCAAACTGCCCTAAGCTCTCTGGAATCTATTTCACAGGAACAAAATCTTCTGTAGCGGTTAGGGAAGACTGAAAGGAGCCACCAGCCAGCAACTTTTTGCCAAAAAGAGGTCTTGATATGTCTACTTTTGTTTTCCTTTCTGGAGTAACCCAAGAGAGTTGTATTTGATGATGCTTTCCCTTAACAGACAGCTAATAGCCAGCAAACCAGACAGCAGAATAGTAATACATCATTTGAACAAATGAAGTAATGATGGAAAGTTATCCAAATCCACTTAGATTAATGTAAGATGGTGACCAACATCTAAAGAAAGTCAAGAATGGAATGAGGTAACTTATCTGTTATCTGTGACCAAGAATAGAAAGAAAACCTTGGGGAATCCTCGCACAGAAGAAACTTCCAATTAACTTTAGAGGTTACTGCTCAACAGTACAAGGCTATCATGATCTTATGAGTAAACTCCGAAAAATCTTTCACATATTTAACTGAGCGCATCAGTCACTGGACTAAGCACTTAAAAATTTTGTACTGCATCAAATATTTATTCCCATCACTAGCTGATTACCGCATGAACAATTTTTGCTTGATAGGTCATCTGCCACATACCTGTATATTTGACCAGCGTTCGACCTGTGGATATCTCCCATAGTTTAGCTACAGAATCTTTTCCACTTGACAGGATGTACTTTGAATTTTTGGAAAAGATGGCAGAACAGACTTCAGCCCCATCATGTGCTTTCTCAAAAGTAGTGATACATCGATTTGAAACACCATCCCATAATTTGATGCATCCATCCTTGCTTCCTGTCACATACATGTTAGCACTTGCATTATAGTTTACTGAACATATAGCATCGGTGTGTTGATCTTGAGGATTGCAAGATACAAAACACTGGAATGTATTGATATCATAAAGTCGTAAGGTAGGGTGCTGGGTACCAACAAGTATGAAGTCACCAGAAGGATGAAAAGAGATGGAGCGTAACATTTCTGCTTCCTGTGTGATGAGAAATATATAAATCAATATAAATATAAAGAACCTATTTGCAGAGAGCAAATCCTAGTGGATTCACAAGTCTGAAGTTCTATGATATTTTCATATTAAAAGGAAGTTCAATTCTTAATTAGTATAGTGTTTAGGACAGGATACAAATTGGAGAACACCACTCCCCTCTCCACTATATGGCAGTAACACATTTAGATTGTTCAGGATTATACTCTAAGAGGTTCTCATAACAAATTTTTTGGTGGCCTCAGAGTGCAGCCACCAACTCTTATTGGTGGCTGCTCTCATAATTTTTCCTAAAATACTTAACTAACTTTTGGAAAAACAAATACATATGCACATATACATATCCAAATCATTGTAATTTATTTATGTACGATTTTTTTGCAGACTCAGTATTAAAAATAATGTACAGTTTCTCTATTCTTTACTGGACCTAGACAGAATAGAAACACAAATAAGGTGCTTTGCATGTTCTTGTTGTTTCTTTTGCCTCCCCCCCCCCCCCTTTTTTTTTTAAGACTTGCTAGAGAGTAAGTCTGTTGTGAAGAGTGCTAACAACAAACATACAAATATCACTTTTCACAGCAGACTTACTCAGTCCCAGCAAGCCTGGGGACAAATTAAGCCCTAGATAGGGAGGTGGGTAGGGAGCCAGTGGGGGTTGAGGTGATGGGGGAGGCAACAGGATGAGCTCAGGGACAGAGCTTATCACCATGCGGCCGGGGAATGGAGCCTGAAGCCCCATGGCTGGAGCCTGCCACCCAACAGCTGAAGCCCAACTCCACTGCCCTCGGGGAAGGTGAGGAACTCACTGGCTGCCTGCTCCTCGTCTTTTGTGTCTCCAGAGGCGGGCAGGGCCCAACCACTACTGACTTGAAGGCCTCGGAGGAGGGACTAATGCTTTGCGCCCCCCCATCACTGCCTAGAAGGCTGTGGCCGCAAGGAAAGCCCCTTGTGGCCGCATTTGAGAAACACTGCTCTAAGTCCTATATCAATTTTCAATACCTATTCATGGGGTTGGGGGAGAGAGGAAGAAATTTTCCCCTTAACAACCAAAAAGAAATCCATAGAACTTCAATGCTGTTCATACAGGAAATGCCAGAAGCACCACCCCTAACAGTTTCAGGTTTCCCTGGTTGGCACATGTAGAGAGGAGAGCGGACATCAGATCTGAGAAGATCACAGGCACACATTTTATGTACCTAATTTGTATGCATAATTATCACAAGAGTATCTGCAAATTGGATAATTGCATACTCCTGTGTACCTAGCTATTTCTGCATGCAGACACAAATTAGCTAATTGCTATCATTGCAGTTGTAAACCTCAAGCTTTTTTGTTTTTTTAAAAAGACTATAACCTCTAACCTGGATATACTTGAAGGCTCTTTTGGCAGAAGGTTTTGAATAGTCAAACAATTTAAGCGTATAGTCCCTTGAACCAGATGCCAGGATCTGTTCTGTTGGATGGAAAGCTAAACATGTAACCTCATCCACATGATCATATAGAGTCCGAATAACAGGATGATTTTCCATATTCTGCTGTGCTGTCTCATTCATCATGACCTACAGAAAACATTTAAAACAAGTCAATGGAGAGTGTTTCCTTCTGACAAAGAACAACCCTAAACCACTATCCAACTCTTATGTTATTACTCTGGGCATTTAAAAGAAAAATGCAAACAAACATGTGGGATCTCCTGGTAGAAGAGAAAAAGTGAATTTTAAACATGCATCAATACCTGCCTCATCTTCCAAGCAAAGATTGCATTTTTTGACAAAAAACTATGCATATAATTAGAATGATAACGATTATCTCAAAGTTCTTTGCAAATGTTGGTCATTAACATCCCTATGATAAATATACAATATCCTTCTTATACAGAGAAGAAAAAAAAAACTGACAGAGGTTAGTGATTTGCCCAAAGTCAAAATGGAGTCAACAGCAGAAGAAAATAAAACTCAGCGGTCCCGAGTGTTAGTCCCCTGCTCTAACTCACAGTACTACTACCCTTCTTGAATAATTAAGACAAATGTTGCACTTATTTTGATCACGGCAACATTCTTAAGACTCTGCACTGCCACTAGTTGTGTGCAGATTCCAGACAACAACAAAAAAGGTACGTTTCCTTAAGTATGCTATCGGAGGCAGAACAAATGCTATAAAATGGATGTAGCATTTTTATCATTCACTGACTGATCATGATTCATATGATACTTTACCTCAATGGGCATAGCACTTTTTGCCAACATTCTCTCTGTATCAAGAATTTTTATTGAGGCATCAGCAGATCCCGTAGCTATTAACTGCCCATCTCTGCTATATGTAGCTACGCGACATGGTCCTTTATGAGATGTGACGTAACAGGTCTCATATTCAGAAGCCTCGGGGGACATAGTCTGGACATCTGCATCAAATTCTAAGTCAATCCCTGTTCCTGGAGCTACTGTATCGGAGCGTCCAATTGCATATTGAACTGCGCTGTCATCGTTCTCCATTCCTGAAGGACAAGAGATTAAATATATTTACTTTCTCCACAAAAAGGTTGACTAAGTTTTCATAAATATACTAGTTACTGCTTACAGTAGCCATGATTGTATCTACAGCCAGCTTTCACAGGAAACAATAATGCCTGCATAAAAAAAATATTTTTTTAAAAAGGACAGACATTTACAGAACCTTTTCCTTTGCAGCTCAATAAAGAATACCCAAGGAAAGAGATTATGTCTACCAGAACAACCACAATAAAGCAATGCCACTAACAGGGTCCTGGTCCATGACTAGAGCTCCTAGGTACTAGAATAATTCAAATGAGAATAATGAGAAACATTATTCCTCCACACACTTATATTTCATATTTAACACCTTCTCTTCAAGGTTGCCTCTACATTTCATTAGTGGAAGTTGCAGCTTAAGCAGGTTACAAGCTCATCATTTTAACCACACCATTAACCCTACTCTGAGCAGGGGTAAATGGTGTCCCTGGTCTATGTCATATAACCCTGTTCAGAGTAGAGTTGGGTGACATGGTGTTGAAAATGCTTGCTGTTACCATCTGTAGTGAATTAGAGATCCTAATTTTCCTAATTTAGATAGATCTAAATTACTTACTATAGCTTACTATATTTAAGCTCTCAGAGATGTGTGAAACACTATTTCAATTTGCTATTCACCCTGCTATTACATTATTTGAGTAGATTTTCAAAAAGAGATCATGATGAAAGATAACTAGACTAAGACCTCAATTGCCTTAACACTAAAACATGTATAAAGTTAAATGCTGCATTTCAGAGCTCCTTGTAGTTACTGTCATTAGTTTTGTCTGAGCCAAACAAAAGCTAGTTGACATGCTGAGATTCAAATCAAGACGATACACAAAATAAGATAAGGCGGCAGTTTGATCCTTTGTTGTGATTTCCTAGCTCTTGAGGACTGTTAAAGCTTACAATGCTTTAAATAGTCATTAAGTAATTTTACTCATTTGGTAGTTAATTTTGCAGCACAGTTTTTTGCCAGTATAAAAATTCTCCCCAGTATAAAATTATATCTGCTCCATGGAAAAATTAGGGGTATTTTCAGTAAACAGAATACTTTTATTCTCTGTCACTTTAACAATAAAAAGAATGAGGAGTACTTGTGGCACCTTAGAGACTAACACATTTTTTTGGGCATAAGCTTTCGTGGACTAAAACCCACTTCATCAGATGCATGCCGTGGAAAATACAGTAGGAAGATATATACACACACACACACACACACACACACACCATGAAAAAATGGGTGTTGCCATACCAACTATAACGAGACTAATCAATTAAGGTGGGCTATTATCAGCAGGAGGAAAAAAAAAATTTTGTAGTGATAATCAGGATGGCCCATTTCCAACAGTTGACAAGAAGGTGTGAGTAACAGTAGGGGACTTTTTTCCATGTTTTCTGTGTATATATACCTTCCTACTGCATGCATCCGATGAAGTGGGTTTTAGCCCACAAAAACTTATGCCCAAATAAATTTGTTCGTCTAAGGTGCCACAAGTACTCCTCATTCTTTCTGCTGATACAGACTAACATGGCTAACACTGAAATATTTAACAATAAAGTGTCCCCAACACTAATACTTCAACACACCCAAACCAGACTAGTGACAGATTAAGTTTACTTTGAAGCTAAGCTACCACACGGGGACACAATACTTTTTGGTTTTAGCAGATTTCACTAACTTTCCCATTAGTATTCTTCTGCCTAACTCAATTACAAGGCTTTCCACAGTATTTTGTTGGTATCTGTTGGTGAATAAATTACCCTACCAAACATCATTACTTATATTCCAGTAGCATATAGAAGCCCCAACCAAGAATGAGGCCCTGTGGTGCATACTAGGAGGCACTATATACACTAAGAGAGTCTGTCATAGTAAGAGACAGTTCCTATCCCAAAGGCCTTACCATGTAAATACAAGAGAAACAAAAGGGTGGAGAAAACACAGATGTACAGAGAGGTGAAGTGACTTGCCCAAGGTCACAAAGCAGAGAATAAAACCCAGGTCTGAGTCCCAGTCCAGTATCCTAGCCACGGGACACACTGCTTCAATTACACCTGATTAGACAGTAATCAATTTTTAACAGAGGTTTTCTATTAAGTTCCATCCTCCAATACATTGTGCATTCACCTACTTAAAAAAGAAATATGTTTAGACTTACACCAGCACCCAGACATTTGTCAGACAATAAAAAAACTGAATTCTGATCTGACAAGTAATGCCAGTGTCAGTAACAAGACTATTACGATATACCCTGAACGACCTGGGACCTACCTGCCTCCTTCACCTCCCTCCCCCCAACATGAAACAGTCCTTGAGACATGTGGCAACTGAGCTGAAACCTCATAAGAGAGAGGGAGTGACTGGCAGGGCATTCTGTGTGAGGGCCCTGGAACTCTGAAACCCATTTCCTTTTCAGATCTGTAACAGTCCACATTTATTTGCCTTCCGGACATAATGCAAGGCCCACCATTTCTCCTCTGTCTCCGAGGAGACTGGTCTTGAGTAGGTCTACTAGTGTTGATGTGCAATTTGGTGGGTCAGTTAGTTTCTATTATATTTATCAATGGATTATTTGATTTTATCTAGGAGATCTAATGGCCCCATTTATTCAGTGTACTTTTAGAAGACTGTCGAGGATCCAGGGCATTGGATAGGCACTATTATAATTTGAAAAAGTACAAATAAATAAGTAGATCCTAGAAAAGATTTACTGAAAGACTTGTATTTTGTTATCTATGCATAAATATGACAACTGTACAGCAACATTAGGAGTTAATGAGAACATTTACTTTTAGATTGCATTGAGTCCACTACAGAATCACAGAGATGTAGAGCTGGAAGGGACCTCTAGAGGGCATCAAATCCAGCCCCTGTGCTGAGCCAAGACCTACATACCTGAACTTCATCAAAAAGTCTGCAATTCCTAGTTTATGTACATGAATCCTGCATTACAGTTTACCTAGTTTAATCAGATGCAGCAGTTGTTCAGAGGGTGCGCAGACTGATTGTGGTTTTATCTCATTTATCAGGCCATTGGCAATGTTTATGTATCCATCATACAGCAATTGACTAATAATCAGTTTGTAAAGTTGTTGACGATCTTTCAAGCTTACTTTTGTTCTATACATTGTGAGCAAGGAATGCCTTGCGGGTGCCTGAAACAAGAGAAAAAAATACTTTCAAAACAGTTACATTGCAATGATATAATCTTTCATACAAAACATACCCCAACACCTTTCAGCATTAAACAGTGCCGTTATAGTGACAAATTAAAAAGATATTGTATACGTAAAAGGAAAGAGAGTTTCAGCTAAGATTCAAAACTAGATGGACAAATGAGAAGGAGATAACAGAAAGCTGTTGCAGACAGTAGCTAATGTTTTCACCCCTCAGCTCAGAGAGAGCCAAGAAGCAAAACTACAGAGGAGATAGTCCACCAGTTACCATCACTCAGACTGTGATTAAGGACTGCTGACAAAGGTGAGAGAAGAGCAACACTGGCTAGTCATGTTCGCCTCCGACAGTAACCTTTCTTTAATTCAATCAAGCAGGTGTGGGGAAATGGGCAAACAGTTGTGAGTGACAAGGTTAACAAACATACAATTTGTAGGGAAGCCAAGAGGCAAAACAAAACGTGTGTTGTAGGGTTTTCAGTGAAGCCACTAGCTGAAAAACCATAACCTCCCTGCACCCAACACACCATCCCTCCCCCAATCCACCCATTTCCAGCCCCAAAGAACAATCGATTGTTATAAACGGGGAGGGGTGAAAGCAAACTAAGGGGCGGGGGAGAAACTGTCTGGAAGGAGAGTGAACTGTCTAGCGGTTCCTTGAGACCGCGGGCCAGAGGAAACGGCGTTCGGCAAGCAAGCAAAGCTGTAAACCGCTCAGCTCAGCAGGGCACGTAGGAAAGGAGTTGTTCACACCGCCCCGGTACCTACCAGCCCGTCTTTCTGCCTCCCTTGCTCTCCCCCTAAAATGGCGACCGGAGCCCTGAGAGCATCGATAGATGCTGGAGGAGGCGGCGGCTAAGTGTATCCCAATCACTCCCCAGCGCAATGTGCAGCTTCGCGCTACTGAGCATGCTCGTGGAAAGTGAACATGCTCACGAACGGCTGCTGCTGAAGCCCGCCTGCTGCCCTTCCGAGGATTATACAACGTCCCTGTTGTTCCCAAAGCCGCGTTACAAGGGGACAGGGACAAACCGGAGAGATGGGATGGAATCTGCACTGCAGGGAGCCAGACTGCACGCCCAAGAGAGTCACGCAGCTAATAGACTCAGGCGAAGGAGAGGGGCAAAATCAGACATAGGGAATAGGGGCCGGGATTAAGAGCCCCTGCCAGACAACGGGAGGAGAAGGGGGAAACTAGACAAATAGGGAGTTTACTAGAATTGGGGCGAGCTGTCTGTGGGGGTTGCAAAAATGAGCTGTGCGTGGCAGGGAGCCTATTGTTTACCCCTTTGCTAAGCAGCCTCTTTCACAGCCCGCTTACCAGGGCTGTTTCTAAAGGCATAGTGCATCTCAATGCCTAAATAAGGCACCTCTTCCTTATCTGAAATGATGTAGCAAGCAGCTAAAGAAGACTGAATACAGTGAAACGCAAACACACAGATAGAATTCCTATGCATGCTTTTAGTATTTTACCCAATTCCTTTTCTGTTTATATGTCTGCATAAAGCCTCAGAGCAGTTCACTACTTCGTCTTATCTGCTATTCCAGTCCCTGAATTAGATCCCTTCTTGTAATCCACAGTTAATGCTGTTTCCTGCCTCTTATTTACTTTTTAAAATTTTATTTTTATTACTTATTAATCTTACACTTCATTTACATCGTGCAAATAGATGCCATTGCACTATTTAATTTATATTTGAATAGCAAATAATTGAACATATTAATAGTTGCTAGAGGTTAACAATCACATCTAACATTGTATGTTTTTACTATGATTTTGCAGTTTGCAATTTTCAATTTTTATTTGCACTTTTTTTTTTTTTTGTAATCAAATGACTTTAAAGCTGACATCCTGGGTTGGCATCAAAACTTCTTTAGTTTCCCTTGCATTTCTTTGATTGGTTTGAAATTGTGCCTCCTGGGCACTGATCTAAATTTGGGGCCATTTGAACAAGGGGTTCATGAGATACAGTACCTGCTCCTCCCCCACCTTCCTTAATATTCACGTGTTGTGGTAATGAATGTTTGATCACAGATAGAGCTCAAACCAGGTCTGATAGATCATCACACCAGGGTCTCAAATGCTTGAGAGCTACCTCAACGGAGTGCATGGTATTCACTATCCTTTTGGGGGAAATCAAATTACATTAGCAGCCGAAAACTTAAATTCTCCTGTTATGAGCATCACTCTTTAAAGTGCTTGATGGCATGCCACATGGATTATACTGAGCCTGTGCAGAGAGAGAGAGGGTAGCTGGAAACTACCTCTACATCACACATCTTGAATGGCGGCGGCAAGGGGGACTGTTATGATCACCAAACCTAAGTCACAGCCTGGTGGCAAATCCAGCTCAGGACAGAAATCCGAAATAAAAGCAGGAAGTAAAGTTTGCTCCAATCTGCATCCGTCAAAGGGAGTTTTGATTTTGTGGAAATGTAATCTGAGTACAGCAGAATATTCTGAAAGTGCTGAAACTTTTTTTAAAAAAGAAGAAAAAATTACACATGCAACTGCTCCCTGGAACGTGACTGGGGTGGAAGAGTAGGTGGGAATGGGGGTGTTGGTCTTAGAGCAAGGGAGGGGGATAATGGGGCTGTGTGGGAAGGAGAGGGGTTGAGAGGGTTAGGTGATGGGGCTGAACACTGGGAAGAGGGACAGAGTTATCGGGGGCTGGGAGAATAGGAAGACCGGGCACCTCTCCTTTCCCATGTATATACACCACAACCTAGAAGGCCCCAGACCATCTACAGAGGTGTGGACCCCCCATGCAATATGTGGTGACTTGCCTTCCTGGGGGTCTAAGCCCCTCTCCCCCACCCCCATTGGTGTGTGTGGCCCCTGTGTCTGTATCTTAGGAGGCCCTGCCCATCTAAGGTAGTTGGGGCCCTCCCATACATGCCCCCCTCATGTGAACCACGTTCTGGAAGGGGTTTGTTTGTGTAGGGTGTGAAGGAGTGTCTCACCCCATCTCCCTACCCTCATGTAAGCTGGGAGATGATTTTTTAGATATTTATATTTGTAGTTTACATGCAGTGTTAGTGGGATGCTATTTTCGATAGCTGTGATGTAACAACAAAATTAGATTTATTTCCTGATAGCTAAAGATAAAAACAGAAACAGCACATACTTGTGCTCACCCTTTTTAATAGTGGACATTGACTGAATTGGTAGGAATTGAGCATGTGACTGTTTCACTCAGCTTGGGCTCAAAACACTAAAATTTAGCATGAGTATGAAAGGGTTATCAGTGGCACAGTACATAGCAAATATAGCACAAGACTGGCAAGTGGTACATGCATGTGTAGTGATTCCAAACATTCATTAAATAAAAAAGTAAACCATTACTAAACATTGAGAGTGACTTTATGAAAACATGAAATCCAATTATGAAGTCAGCTATTGGCTATTCATTTTAAAGTTTAGATTCTTCCTCCACTGAGAAACTGGAAAAATCTACTATGATTCTGGAAAACAAAAATTGTGGAATACAAGATACTAGTGGTTGGGCACAACTGTTGGGCCACTCATCCTAAAAGTAGTTAATGTCAAACTACTATTTAGTTATGGTGAGTTTTCTATTTTAAAAATGCATTAGCTTGTAGAATCATATTTGGAACATAAAGATATCCTATGTATATACAGGAGAAAAAAAGCAATTATCTTAATGGAAAAAGGTCAGGTATAGCTTTGTTATACACCTCTACCCCTATATAACACAACCCGATAGAACACAAATTCGGATATAACGCGGTAAAGCAGTGCTCCGGGGTGGGGGGCTGGGCACTCTGGTGGATCAAAGCAATATATAAACACAGTAAGATTTTTTTGGCTCCCGAGGACAGCATTATATCGAGGTAGAGGTGTATATTCCAAGTGAGGTCAGAGTATATGGGAAGGTAAACAGGAAGAGTGGAATGTCATTAGTTATTTTACTACATTTATTAAAATAGGTCACAAATTTGGTACCCTAATGAAAGAAACTAGGTTCTCTGTATGAATATTGTGTTTAATTAGTGAAAAGTAAAAAAAAATGGTTGAAACCAAGAGCACTGAAATACAGTAGGATATAGTTATATCTACAATCTAACAGTTTAAAACAAATAGATAAGGGTACCAAATATTATTTAAATATGACCCCCCCCCAAAAGGAAAATATTTGCAAATCATTAATGTAGTTCTTGAAATAAGTGACATTAATTAATCTATTTCTATTTATAGTTTCCGTTATTAGGAAATGATTTGATTAAATTATATTGATTTTGCATAGAGCACAGAAGTCTACTGCTGCAACCTTGTCATATGCAAGAAGGAAAACAAAGATTGCATAATGGTAAGAAACACAAAATTGTATTAGAAACACATGCCATATGTTTGAGCAGGTAAGTAAACAGAATATGATCTGTTCCTGTGCCATGAACTGAAGTTATGGCCCAGTATCTAGACAGATACATATAGATCAGATGCAATAACCTGGATAAGGATTGGGATTGTGGTAATAATTCTACATTAATAAATACTTCAACTGCAGCAGATAGTCATATCTTGACTACAGATATGTAGCTAGAAAGTTAAAAATCACAGCAGAAGTTCAATAAATATTTTACAATTTTGAGTTAACTGAAATTATATTTTGCACAATTAGTGTCATTTTTTTCATCTATTATTTTTCAAAGGCACAGTGTGACTCCTGCAAGAGGTGGGCACATGTGCTCTGCCTTCCACAGGGAACCAATAAAAACATCCTGAGCAGTAAAAAGGAAGAGTATACAAACTTTGTGCAATTATAGTTGTGGTGTTTACAAAATGTATACTATATAATTTTTTTAAGATAAATATTTTGGTTTTCTTGCAATCATACAATCAAAATACAAATGAGTAATAATAGAGGAGTTCAATTTTAATGTACACTTAGCTAATGTCACAAAAATAAGTTAATTCTGTTTCTAAAAATAAGTTTAGATCTTTTTAAATGTTGATATCTAAAGTAAGCGATTCTTGTTTGCTGATAGAAAATTATGACAGATGGGGCACTGCCATCACAATTCTCTAACTCTATTCTTCCCATCGTCTGGTCCAGGGGCAGCAAATTGTGACGGGACTTCTCCCCTCAGTCACAATAGGCCACTTTGGACCAGGAGACAGGGAAGTATGGAGATAGCAAATTGTGACAGTGCAATAACAGAATACCTAGATGTCAGTAAGGGCTATCAGCAGCAAATTGTGCTAGGAGCATGGGGAGTACATGCTAAACAACCAAGGGTTCACTACCATGAGCTGAGTGACCCTGTGCATGCACACCACAAAAGTGTGAGCATGTACAGACCCTTGGCAAAAGCCTACTTTTTGTGGGGAGGAAGGGGGACTATAGGGTGGGACTAGGAGCATGGAAAGGCAGGTTCTATTCCTAGTCTGGAAGCGCAGGGAATTCTAATGATAACAGCAGTCTAGTCCAGGAGAGCACAATTCATTTATTTCCAGCTCTAGCAGAAGTAGGATCTAATGGTTAGCTCAGAGCATGGTAAGCTGAGAAATGATAAAGAGGCTACAGAGATCAATGGCAGTATTCCTTGGGACATTAAAGAAGGGCCTGGGAAGGGATTAGGCACTGAGCAGCCTAATAGGCTCTATAGTTGAAATTCAGAACTCCGGGGTTCAATTCCTTTGTTGGAGTGAGAGCAGTGGGATCTCAGGAGACTGGGGATTAGGACTGCTGGGTTCTATTGGGTCTGGGCTGAGAAACCTTGACATCGCCAGAATCACCCACATCCCCAAGCCTCGCTAGAAGCAAATGGAACTGAAAGTCAGGAGGCCTCACTGCTGGGTGCTGTAGGCCTCTGGGATGACTCCAGAATTTAGTAGACAGCATAGTGGCATGTTCAGACAAGGCACTTCAGGGTGCCTCAGCAGCAGTGCTGAAGGCCTAGCCCAAGAGAACAGACACCCCCCTCCCCCCAAACAGACGGCCCTACTCACCTCAGCCTCAAGGAAAGGCAGCCGCAGTGGCCGTGGCTCAGGAGCGGGGGAGCCCACGTTACCCAGGCCCCGTGGAAGCGGACGCCTATCACACACTGAGGGAACACGACGGCCTGACATCCTCCTCACACCGGTCCTCGCTGCCATCTATCACGCGTCACCGCCACGCAGCCCCACACACCGAGATCACTTTCACACTTGTCCTCACGAGCACGGTGGCAACGGGAGTTGCTTTCTAGCTCACTCCTTCCAAGGCCTCAAGTCGTCCTCGCGCCGGGCCCCGGCGGCCACGGATCACACAATGGCTCGAGAGCCCCTTCACGATTGTGCCGGACGGCCCAGGTCCTACGGGAGCCACCACGCGAGACGCCTTGCTGCTAGTACAACAAAACTGCCCGATGTCCCCCTCCCGTTTGTCCTCGAGCGCCCAACGCCCCGCTGGTGCGACACGCTGGCCCTGCGCTCGACAGCCCCCTGTCCGTGGGCCCTGACACTGACCACACGTCACCGCTGGTGCGACACGCTGGCCCGGGTCCCACTCACGTTTGTGCTCGCGAGCCACAGCCCGTGGCAACGGCCGCGGCTCCCACGTCAGCGACCGCAGGGGCGACACGCTCGCCAGGGCCCCGCTCGCGAGGCAACAGCCCAGCCACCCCTCTCCGCCTGAAGCTAGGGGTTAGCACCTCCTAAGGCAGCCTCCCTGAAGTCCTTCCCGTCCCCACCCCCCAGGCTCTGTGCGCCCTCTCTGCGCCAGGTCTTAATGGCCGGCTGTGAGGAACAAGAATGCCTGCTGATTGGCTTCTCTTCAACGGCGCCGCCCGCCGATTGGTTCCTAACTGTTCCTCTAGTTGCTGAGCGAGCCTCTCAACGTCACGGGCAGGACTCGGGCGCATGCGTGACCGCTACCTACCGCGCCCTCCCGCCTCCAGCGTGGTATTAACGCCGCTACGTGCGTTCTTTACGTATCATCTGCCTCTTGTTTCCTCCCTACGCTAATTTCGTAGACCGACGCGCCAATTACGGAGTTTCCGCTACGAAGTCTCTGCTTGGTCGATCCTTTCCTTACGCAAATCGCGTAATTCCAGGCCGCCCACCCATGGCAACGCAGTTATCATAAGTGGATTTGGGCATGTGGTTTTCCCCAGCTAGGATTTATTTGGGGGAGAGGACTTCCTTTTAAAATGGTTGCTTCCAACGGACTCTCAGCGAGAAGCGACGACCATTTTAAAAGAAGCCCCACCCCCGTCGACCTGAGCGTGATCTCGCAAACCCGTCGCATCCCTCCCCTGCCCTTAGGTTTGCCAAAAATGGCCGCTGTCCTTATCACGTGGGCTCAGGCGGCCAATCATCTGCCTCTGGTTTTAAAAAATCAGCGGATTATAGCAATTGGCTGCTTTCCTTGTCACGTGGCCTCGAGAGGCCAATTCTGGGCCTCCGCGGGCGGGCGCCTGATAAGAAATCAAATCATCATCGGCAGATCGTTTAATTATCTGTTGTGCGGTGCCGCTTGCCACTACTACGGTGTGTGTGGAGGAGACGTGCGTCAGTTACAGGCTGTGAGAGGCCAGAGCCCCCCCCCAGCAGGTGAGTGACTGGCGATCATACGCCTCGTCCGTGCTGCGGCAGCATCGCCGGTTGCTGGAAGTGGGGCCACGCGGCGGATGGGGGCGTGCAGCGGGTCTCAGCCTTCTGTGTCCCGGCAACACTGAGGGGCGGGGGTGCTACTCGGGTGGCAGAGGCGGGGCTCGGGATGGGCCAATGGAGAGCGGCGGCGGTTTAAAGGGTATCCTAGGAGGGCGGTTTGAATTCAAACAGCTCGGGCGGTCGGGGCCAGTGGGGTGGTGACGGTGAGGGGAACACGGGGCTGTGGGGGATCTGGAAAGGGGGTCGCCTAGGGGCTGAGGCGAGAGAGGGGGCGTGAGGCGTGGAGTCGGGAATGAGGATTCTAGTGGGAACGGGGACTTGGGGGCTACCAGGGTGGGGACGGCGTGAGGGGGGGTTGCAGCAGGAGTGGATGGGGCGCGTGGGGAGTTGCAGCAGGAGGGGGGCTTCACGGGTGGGGACCGCGTGGGAGGGGTGCAGCAGATGGGGGCTTCACGAAGGAGGGGGTACAGCAGGCTGGGGAGTATGAGGCCTGTGTAGTTGCATTTGAGGCAGTTCGTGAGCGGGATCTGCAGGGAGGTGAAGCGTTGTAATGGGGAGAGGGTTGCAGGGGGAGCTGGATTTGAGGGGTATAATGTGTGTCGGTTACAGTGCCAGGGGATTGTGCTGGAGGAAGGGGGGGGGCGCAACTTTAAAGGATACATCTATGGTGATGTCGGGTTTCATTGGGGAGGGGAAGTGAAGGTATGAAAACTGCAGTGGGGTGTAGGCTGGTATAGGGTGTGGATGAGGAAAGCAGAGTGCGAGGGATGGGGATATGAGGAAGACATGCAAGGGGTGATGAGGAGAGGGTGCTCTGTATATAAAATATTTATAGTTAATAATGTCCCTACATGAAATATCTCTGCAATTAAATGTTCTCTATTTAGGCAATATGGAGAAAAATGGTAAAGAGAACCACAATGGGCTCCCTGGTCACCGTGTCAAGGTAAAGTGGTCTTGCACACTTAGTAGACAAATGCATTTTACTTGGCTTGATCATACGAGGACTATTAGCCTCTATTTGTTCACTCCACAAATTATCAGTGATAATTATCGCTGACTCTTCATCAAATAGGTTCCTCTTTTTTTTCTTGAAGTATTATACTCTGACACAGGGAATATTCTCCAAGCTACTCTGTCAGTAGCTCACTGCTGTGGAGACTTAGCCACCTGGAATACAACTTGTAAAGCTTCTACAGACTGCTTCTGCATGCTGTTAGTGTTAAAATGTTGTTTTCTTGTGGGGTGGCAGCCAGAATTGTGATATGGGTCTTTAAATATCTAAGACTGTGAACATCATTTTGGGATATAGTGATAGGAATGTTTCAAGCAAGACACACGAAGTAATTCTTCCACTTCACTCAGCATTGATAAAGCCTCAGCTGGAGTATTGTGTTCAGTTCTGGGCATCATACTTCGGGAAAGATGTGGACAAATTTGGGACAAATTGGAGAAAGTCCAGTGGAGAGCAACAAAAATGGTTAAAGGTATAGAAAATAGATCTATGAGGAAAGATTGAAAAAATTGGACCTGTTTAGTCTAGAGAAGAGAGGGGGATGTAAGTCTTAAAGTGTGTAAAAGGTAGTTAGAATGAGGAGGGTGATAAATTGTTCTCCTTATCCACTGAGGACAGGACAAGAAGTAGTGGGCTTAAATTGAAGCAAGGGAGATTTAGGTTAGATATTAGGAAAAACTTCCTAACTGTAAGGGTAATTAAACACTGGAACAAATTGCTTAGGGAGGTTGTGGAATCTGTCTTTTAAGAACAGGTTTTAAGAACAAGAATACCTGTCAGGGTGGTCTAGATAATACCTAGAGCATGCCTACAGTATAAAATTAAGTTGACTCAAGTTAAGTCAATGTACAGCCACTGCAGTAATTAAAGCAGTGTTTCATGTCCACACTGTACTCTTTCTGTCCGCAGTGCACGTCCTCACCAGGAGCACTTTCTACCGGCTTAACTGTCTGGGGCATTATGGCATAGTGATAGCCGGGTCCCCCAGTGATGTAAGTAACGCTGTGTCTACATGGACACTGCGTCGACCTAACTTCATCAATCTAAGCGCTATGCCTCTCACGGAGGTGGCGTTATTAAGTCGACGTAGTGGGCAACTGACATCAGTGGAAGCTACCTTTTAGTGTAGATGCTTACAGAGTTAGGTTGACGAGAGCTGCCTTATGTCGACCTAGCTCTAGTATAGACTAGGCCTTAGTCCTGCCTCAGTGCAGGGGACTGGACTAGATGACCTATCAACGTTCCTTTCAGTCTGACATTTCTATGATTTTATGATATCATCCTTTGTCTGATTTACTTTTTTTTATCTCTTAATGGGTATATTCATTGAGTATAATGGAGCTAATTAGTCCATGTACAGGTAGGAAAAAACACTTGCCTGCTTGTATTAATAAGTGGACAGGGCCAAGGAATAAACTACAGGAAAAGCAGAACTTCTAGTAAGTTGTACTTGCCTCTTCTGTAATTAAATGTGTTGGGTTTTTTAGACTCTACCCACTATTGGGGATGGTCCAAAACGGCTCCCTGTGCATCAGCAGCATCCTCAGAATCGGGTACCTGGAGGTGGAGTTCAAGCACAGCGTATTTTGTGTCCTTCAAATTTGGCTCAGCGAATTCCTGTACAGTCACGGGCTCAAAAATCTGTGCTGTCAAACCAGAAACAGTCTCAAAACCAGCTGATGCAGCAGCCTCATCTAACTTCTCTAGTTCAACCAATTTCTAGGCCTCAGGCTCCAAGTAAAAACAACGAGGAACCTCCACAGACCTCGCTATCTGGTAAATATAACTGTGTAAATAAATGTTTCATCTTCAATAATGTGCAGTCAACTGCAGCATATTAACTAAATCAGCATATATTCTTCCTGCATGCATAAGAGATTGTCTAGTTTCACCTTGAACCATAATCCTTTTCTATTATTTTTATTATCATAACACCTGAGAATCCTAATTATGGACCAGGACTCAGCTGGGTTAGGAGCTGTACAAGAACAGAACAAAAAGACAGTCCCTGCCCAAAATACCTTACAATCTACAAGAGAATGCTTTACTAATGGGAAAACAAGTTAGAAGGGTAGTTCAGACTTGTACAGAAAGTTTTCCTGAATTAAAAAATCCCTTGTAGCTGTGCCGCACTAACTAATGTGATGCTGCTTACTCTTTCGTAGGCCAGATTAGTAGCTTATTCATACAAGACTAATATAGTGGTCACTGACGCTCAGATACCATGGTAATGGTTGCAGTAGGAGAAACAAAGGGCTTGGCTACACTTGCGAGTTACAGCACATTAAAGGAGCCCCAGGCACACTAGCTCACTACCCGTCCACACTGGCAAGGCACGTAGAGCGCTTTGACTCCACGGCTACAGCGCTCCTGGTACTCCACCTTGGTGAGTAGAATAACATTTGATGCGCCCCAGCGTCAGTGTGAACGAGGTGTTGCATTACTGTGCTCTGATCAGCCTCTGGAAAGGTCCCATAATCCCCTTAAGTCAAGTGGCCACTCTTGTCATTGTTTTGGATATGCCCTTTGAAAGCTCTGTTTGACAGCCGGCATGCTTATCTGCTCCGAGACAAAGCAACCATTACTATGGAATGCTGTTGGGTGGGGTGAGGTCTGCTGCTGTCTGAACTTACAAGACAGCATGCTGACATGCTCTCAGCCCCCCAAAACCCACTCTCTCTTTCCCCTCACATACACACAACACACTCCGTCACCCCTCCCCCCATTTGAAAAGCAGGTTGCAGCCACTTGCATGCTGGGATAGCTACCACAATGCGTGGCCATTGCAAGAGCTGCTAATGTGGCCACGCCAGTGCGCTGTCAGCTGTCAGTGTGGACAGACTACAGCACTTTCCCTACTGCGCTCTACGAAGGCTGGTTTAACTCAAAGCACTCTACATCTGCAAGTGTAGCCATGCCCTAAATAGGTTCAGGCTGTCCCTGGAGACTGAGCCTGGCTTGTATGCAAAACTTGGGAACCAGATTGCTTCCAAAATGATTTCTTTTCAGACAGTAGTGGCAGTTGTGTTTATGAACTATAGTTATGAAGGTGTTCAATTCTTTTTATGTGTAGCAAAAAACCTTGAAGCAGAAGGGACATCCGTCCAGAAAAATGAAGAAACTAAAAAGTAAGTCCATGGGTATGTTGCCTCTGATGGTTGTGGGGCCAGGGTTTCACTCTTTGTATTTAGGACTAACTAATATAGCAATTTGGATGCAAAATATTTTGTGACTTAATACACAACTATTGTTTTGTAGCCCATTCATTATCAGGAATGCTGTCTCTGCATTTGTAAATACCACAAAATATTTTGGAGCTATGAATATGCGGTCCTAGAACTTCATGAAAGTATATCTTTAATTTGTTTCATGACCTGATAAACTATGAAAGCCTTTGCTCTTGAAGGTTATTTAAAAAAGGAAAATCTGCATACTTTTTAGCCAAAAAAGAACTATATGCTTTTTATTTAAGAAGCTATTCTGAGTGAAGATTTTTTTTTTCCTTGTATGGAAAACCACAGCTTATTGGGATTTTTTTCCTTGAAGCTGGACAAGATTTATATTTTGAAACTAAATGCAAAATGCCTCTTTCCAGACTCAAATCTTCTGCACATCTACATGAACATAGGAAGAAAATGTATTAATAGCATGTGCAAGACAGAGTTGTTATGGCTCAGCTTGCAAGAGCATGCGTACTAAATTAGGTGCATACACTCTGGTATATCCAAACCACTAATATGTGCACACCTTGATTTGTGTGCACAAATTGGGCATTTGTGTCCATGCATGCTTTTATCTTGGCACAGTCAATCTGGCCATGTGCATTATTCCCTGCACAACTGAAGATTTGGATACAGAAGTCTGAAAAGAGAACTGATCCTTACATATTGCGTTCCTTTTCCAAAAGATAGGTTTGCATTTGTTGGGTGACTGGTCCTAGGAGGGGGGGAATACTCGGGGCCAGATTTTGATCTTGGTTAAATTGGTATAAATGTGGAGTAACTCATTTGACTTTAGTGGAGTTATTCTGGGACGTTTCCCCAATGTATCAAGAAATTCTAGTCCCCGGTGTGACTTCTAGCAACTTAAAACTATTTAACTTTTTCATAGACGGCAGTGGTGTCTTGATGACTTCGAAATTGGCCGTCCTCTGGGGAAAGGAAAGTTTGGAAATGTGTATCTGGCTCGTGAAAAGCAAAGTAAATTTATCCTAGCGCTGAAGGTGTTGTTTAAAACACAGCTGGAGAAAGCAGGAGTAGAACATCAGCTGCGGAGAGAAGTAGAAATACAGTCTCATCTTAGGTAAAACCTTATCTAAAACTAGTTTTTTAGATATGCTTCCAGAGAACAGGAGAGACACAATGCAATCCAACTATCTCCTGACCCTCAATTAAAGGAGGCGGGTAGGAATATCTTGTGAAGTTACTCTTTCGGGATGGCCTGGGCAAACCAGTCTCCTGTGTCACTTATATGATATTAGGGCAGGCTCTCTAGTTTTTGTACAGTGCCAAGCATTATCTTGATATCTAACCAAGACATCTTACAGACTATCACATGTGCAGAGCTTGCAATATGAATCTACAGGTCAGGTTTTTATGCTTTGCCACACCAACCTCTCAAAGCAGCAAGTCAATTGCATGTCTCTGTATTTTATCCTGACCTTTATGCAATACATTAGGAAACAGTTAAAGGAATTGGCCTTCTAAACACACCCTGTTGTCAAATATTATATAAGGGGACTTCTCCCACTCAGTGCTTAGTTTTAGATGGCACAAGTCTGTACAGCTCCTTTAAATGTTCCTTAAACTTTCTAGTCTTCTGTGTTCTGGAGTGGGGGGAATATTTAACATCCCTGAGGCTATGGCTACACTACAGAGATTACAGTGGCATAGCTGCACCGATGCAGCTGCGCCACTGTAGTGCTGCTAGTGCAGACACTCTAAGCTGATGGGAGAGAGCTCTCCCATCGACTTAATTATTCCAGCCTCCACAAGAAGTGGTAGCTATGTCGGCGGGAGAAGCTCTCCTGTCGACATAGCACTGTCCACACTGGCGCTTAAGTTGGTATAACTTGTTGCTAAGAGGGGTGGCTTATTCACGGTCCTGAGTGACCTAAGTTATACCAACATATACTTTAATCTTGGTAGCCTGGTTGGGAAGGCTGTCTAGAGAAGTGAGGTACATAGATAAGGTGTCTCTGAAAAGCTATATAAAGACGGGAGGAGGGGGAGCTTAAACAACCTTTGCTCAATTGAGGAAAAAGGAAAGGAAGTTAAAAATATGCACTCTAAGCTCTAGCAACTCCAGAACTGTAATTACTAGCCTAAAAGCACTAAGATATACAGCAGGCTTGCCAAACAGAAGCACTCTGAGGTGAAATGCTACAGAACTACACTAAAGAAATTTCTTGAATGCAATAGCTAGCAGACTAAAAAAAAAGTGTCTACAAAGTAAAATCAATCAAAAGGGCCTTTCTATACTAAAGCTGACATGTGCTTTGTCACTAGTGTAAATTATAGGGAGTGATAATTCAGTAAAATGTTACAGCTAGCAGTCTAGCTCCTCCAGTGCATGACACTAGTAACTACATAACATCTATATAGATGACCCCCGTGCCCCCCCCCCCCCCCCACCCCCCCCCCAAAACCAACCAACAACAGTATTTTGTTTGTCTGTGTAGAGATGTCTTCTGGTAGAAAAATATACACATTTTCTTGCAGGCATCCCAATATTCTCAGGCTATATGGCTACTTCCATGATGCCACAAGAGTCTACCTAATTCTAGAATATGCACCTCGTGGAGAAGTCTACAAAGAGTTGCAGAAGCTAACCAAGTTTGATGAGCAGAGAACTGCTACTGTAAGTGTCTCTAGTGTTTTTTTTATCATCCACCAACTTTTTGCAAATGCAGCTATCTGAAGCATAAAGTTTAGACCTTTAGACCAAAATCTGACATTAAGTACATGAGTGCATCTCCACTGAAGTCAATGCATTTGGTAATTAAGAGCAGAACTGATAAATTTTTTTTTTTTTTTTTTTTTTTTTTTTTTTTTAAATCTTTAGTTTTGAAACTAGATATTTAGGAATAGTCTGGAAAGTTAGTCAGTACGTACATCATGACAGTTCACTGTTGGCTGCTACTTTAGGGTCCTAGACATCTCAAGTAAGTACAGAGGAGGGGAGGGTGCTGTAGAGCAGGGGTTCTCAACATTTTTCTTTCTGAGGCCCCTCCAACCTGCTATAAAAACTCCAGGACCCACCTGTGCCACAACAACTGTTTCCCTGCATATAAAAGGCAGGGCCCGCATTAGGGGGCAGCAAGCAGGGAAATTGCTTGGGGCCCTGTGAAGCTAAGTTGCTCAGGCTTCAGCTTCAGCCCGGGGTGGCAGGGCTTGGAACCCCAGGCTTCAGCCCCATGCGGTGGGGCTTTGGCTTTCTGCCCTGGGCCACAGCAAGTCTAATGCCGGCCCTGCTTGGCGGATCCCCTGAAACCTGCTCGGGGCGGGGCCCTGGACCCCTCGTTGAGAACCACTGCTGTAGAGTACAGCACTAAATATTCAAAGGGGCTTAAAAGGGTGAAATAACAGAAAGTGTTAAGATAGACCTTATTGGGATGAAACTGACGACACTGCCAATTTCACAATGGATGTCTAGACACCAAGTTCTCTAACAGTTAAGCTAAGGAGGTTACTATGTCTTTAACATATACTATCTCATGGGATCACTCTTTACAGTATATGACAGAATTGGCAGATGCTCTATCATACTGTCATTCAAAGAGAGTGATTCATAGAGACATCAAGCCAGAAAACTTGCTGCTTGGTTCTAACGGAGAGCTGAAGATTGCTGACTTTGGATGGTCTGTGCATGCTCCATCATCTAGGTAAGAACTCGGACACTACGTACCCTATCATCTCTTGATACAGCACAAAGCTTCATGGCTCTAAATAAAATCTTAGTATGTATTAAAGAACATACACCACTGTCACAGCACTAATTGAGGAAGGATGGTGCATAGAGACTGAATCACACAACTGCAACCAGGGCTTTGGAGTGGAGCCCGGAGCTGGAGTGCGGACCAGTAGGTTTTTGCCTGGAGCCAGAGCGGAGCAATTCAAAAATGTCATTGCTCCAAATCCCTGCCTGCAACTTTTCTAGAAATATGCACACTATATCACAAGAACCCCAAAACTGGTTGGTTTGCCCAGTTTATTTACAGGTCACTGTCATACCTTCATCCCAATCCCCTTCAATGTGTTGGTGCAGAGTGTAGCAAGAAAGCCCTGTTTTAGTGTATTTGGAGCCTTGCATGCCTCTGGGGAGAACAGTAGGATTTCCGTTGTTAATTCTCAAGAGCAGGGGTTCTCAAACTTTTTCTTTGAGTCCCTCCAACATTCTATAAAAATCCCACGGCCCACCTGTGCCACAATAACTGGTTTTCTGTATATAAAAGCCAGGGCCGGTGTTAGGGGGTAGCAAGCAGGGCAATTGCCTGGGACCCCATGCCACAGGGGCCACCTGCGAAGCTACATTGCTCAGGCTTCAGCTTCGGGTGGCAAGACTCAGGGCCCCAGGCTTCAGTTCCATGCGGTGGGGCTTCGGCTTTCTGCCCTGAGCTAAGTTCCCGCTAAGCTGCGCAGCTGCCTATTAGGCGCTGCACAGGTGCTCAGGGCTGCAGCGGGGAGAGATGCCTCTCCCAAAGCCCCGGACCCGCCATGGTGCCCCAGCCCAGCCCCAGACCTGCTGCGGCTGGGGGACAGGCACCCTAGCCCAGCCCCAAACCTGCTGGAGGACAAGCACCCTGACCCAGCCCGTCCTGGACTTGCTGTGGCTGGGAGAGAGGTGCCTCTCCCCACCATAGCCCCGGGGAGCCCCA
Organism: Terrapene triunguis; assembly: GCF_002925995.2. Lineage (NCBI taxonomy): Eukaryota > Metazoa > Chordata > Testudines > Emydidae > Terrapene > Terrapene triunguis. The sequence continues at coordinate 12,699,495 of NW_020664481.1, forward strand.
CTGCACACCAAACCCCGCATCCTCACTCCAGAGCCCACACTCCCAGCCGGAGCCCTTCCTCCCGGACCTCTGCCCCAGCCCTGAGCCCCCTCCCACACTCTGAACCCCTCGGCCCCATCCCGACACATGAATTTTTTGCACACCAATATGTAGGTGATGTGTCATACATCACCTCCATATTGGTGCACATAAAATTCATTCCGCACATGGGTGGGAAAATATACATGGGTGGGAAAAATTAGAGGGAACACTGGCCCTGAGCCCCAGCAAGTCTTAACACTGGCCCTACTTGGTGCCCCCCTGAAATCTGCTCGTGGATCCCCAGGGGGCCCCTGGTTAAGAACCACTGCTCAAGCGTACAGACCTGCCCCCTCTGTCATTGTCCAATGTGTGAAATTTGAAGTGAGCTCTTTGGAGTAAAGGGAGCATCAACTACTATGTGTACTTATGCACTTCCTTGTGTAACACCAAGTTATCAGTACAGATGTTGCCCTCAAGATGGGGTCTAAAAGTTAATATTCTACTTGTATGAACTTGATAGTTAAGTATAAGAGAAACTAGAATTTGTGGGTGGAAACTGGTACTATCAAAGTAACTTTGAGTGACTCTTAGAAATGGAGAATGCTGCTGCATAAAGACCAAACTACAGTTTCTGTATGAAGCCATTTGTATGTGTTTTAGGAGGACAACTCTTTGTGGTACACTTGACTACTTGCCTCCTGAAATGATTGAAGGGAGAACACATGATGAAAAGGTGGATCTCTGGAGCCTGGGGGTTCTGTGCTATGAATTTCTAGTAGGGAAACCTCCTTTTGAGGCAGAGACATATCAGGAAACTTACAGAAGTATTTCAAAGGCAAGTATTGGGTCACTTTCACTTCTTCCTCCTAAGTCACCTATTCAGTGATATTAAATAGATATGGGGTGATAAAACTGAAATGTGTTTTTTCTCAACTAATTACAGGAAGGAAAATGGGGCCTCAATTTCCTATGGTTTCCCATGGCTAATCAAAGAGCAGCCTAGCAGCTCTGATCCATCAGGAATTACCCTGATTTTATCTAAATCAATCTTTGGAGAAGGCTGGATTCTTCTCTTAATATGGGCTGTAACCCAGTGTAAATTAACGTACAAGCCACAGCAAAACTTGTACTGTCAGTGGGAGGTGTGCATAAAAATCAATGTAGTAAATAACATTCAGTTACCTGTAACTTTGTTCAATACACTGTTGCTACATTCATTATCCCTCTGAGGGAAAATAGTCACTTTTAGGACCATTACTTTCTGCCCTTTGTTTCTCTTCCTTCTCCTACGCCAGGACTTCCCTTCCCTTTCCCTTTTTCTCTTTTCCCTACAGTAATTCCCATTTTTTTCTCCTCTAGAGGCTTTTCTTATCCTTTTTTTCCATTTCAGCTACTAGAAATGATGAGCGATTGAATAGTTGAATTCTGGCATTTAAGGTGCCATTGATATTTAGATTTACCCTAGTTTCATGGGAGCGTTGTGTCGAATTTGTAACTTGGTCAGTGTTTCAGGCTGCACAAAGGCTTCTACTTGCTTCACATATGAAAAGTTGCTTTAGTAATTATGAGGACAACAAAATTTCTAGCTCAGTGTCTCGCACTGAATTGGTTCACATACTGCCTTCTTAAAAATCATTGTGAAGTGAATGGATGGAACATGAAGCTTATGTACCCCCAGTGCTACACATACCACATTTGGGGGATTCTTGGTTTTACTCCTGGGGGAATTCTGTGCCACTGCACAATGCATAATTTTGCAGAAATTAATGTGTGTGTAGAATTTCCTTTCCCCCACAGAAATTGGCTGCAGTGCTGCTGGACCCAACAGAGCCCAGCTTGCGCATAGAAGACACTGTTGTGGGGGAGGGGGGAGCTAGAGGGTTCCTGGCAACTGCAGTTCCCCATGCGCCCTGAGGGAAGGAGACAGCAGTGTGCAGGAAACTCCACACAAGCCTAGGACCCACCATCAGGCTGTTTCTCTTGCTGAATCCCTGGGCTCTGAGGGGTGGGAGGTCTCTGGGCTGGGGGGGCCCCATGGCTGGGATTTGGTGAGGAGGGGGTGTGGGTATCTGGCCACCCGGCTGGGCTGTGGGAGTGGGCAGAGAAACAGGAACTGAGCTGTCATAGGGATTTCTTTAACTCTCTACTCCTGGGGGAAAATTTTGTCTGTAACAATACAGACATACTTGCTGACAGGTATTTTGAAATAAATTACCAAAATAATTAAAACTGATGTGATCATGTAGTGTTATTTTGACTCTCAAAATTTGCAGAATTATAAAATATTGTGCACAGAATTTTTAATTTTTTTGGTGCAGAATTCCCTCAGGAGTATAGTTGAAATGTGACATGAGGCTAGGGGGAAAAAAATCAGTCAGATCTCGTGTATGGGCTGACTGATAACACTCTTCTAAACTTTCCTTTGGTTCATCTGCATCCCAGTATTCTCTGCTTTACTCCCTGTACAACTACAAACAATTTCTAACACCTGGAAATGTTAGTTCTATATTATTTACCACTAGAATAGTAACTTATTGCTTGTTTTTAGGTGGAATTCAGATTTCCTCCTTTTGTATCAGAGGGAGCTAAGGACTTAATTGTAAAGCTCCTGAAGCATAATCCATACCAGAGGCTGCCACTGAAAGACGTGCTTGCACACCCATGGATTACCACAAACTCTACAAAACAACCAAGCAGCCGGAAGAGTGAGGCTGCTACCAGTAACAGAACGCCATCTTAGCAAGGTGTCCCCTTCATACTATAAACAATCTCAAATGAACCATAAACAAAAGGAGAGCCTTGTAACCATGACTACTGTAATGCAGCCAGGAAAGGTTGCTTGCAATGAGACTTTAATAAAAGACCTGCTAATTAAAACAGACTGGGGGAGCGGGGAACAATTCAGTTGTGTGAGCTATTTACCATTTTAAACTCTTTCCTATTGTAATGGAGAAAACTTTTTTATATATATATTGAGAGCAGTTTGACAAGAAGTGCACTCAAAGAAGTTGATAAAATATTAGCCAACATACTTGAAATCCAGTTTGCATATGGGTCATATACATTGAGATGAGGCAAAGCTAAATGTTGTGTTCTTGCCAAGGGCCCTATGATGTGATCAGTCTTAATTTTTGGCTCATGCTTCCTAATAGCAAGAGACAGTTGTGGTTCTGGATATCTGTCATGGTCAAATAGTGCAATAATCCTTGAGTTACCTGCATTCTAATTTATTGGGCTGCTAAGGTTATCAGAAATGTGCAGTGATCTGAAGCTGAGTGGAAAAAGATGAATGTGACTCTTCATAAATGTGTCCTAATAATTGTGTGCATTTCTTGCTTCTGTGTACTCTATGGCCTGTTGTTGTCTTGAGGGGTGAGGCACTTGACATTTGTTAAATAAAGACTTGTTACATTCTGACAGGATGGTAAGGTTTACTTTATTGCACATACTGCTGGACCTATTAGACAACATTCTTAAACCAGAAAATTATAGCAAAATGTATCAAACTAAATGTAGACACTTCCTATTCTATGAAACATAAGAGCCTGATCTTAAAGACGTTGGTATGTTTTGTAGAGCCTAATGACTTTACTTTACAGTTCCATGGAGGGTCATCAGCAATCACTTCAAATCTTTATTGTTCAGCTAAATTATTGGTATAACTGCTGTAAGTCCAGTGCTGAGGTAGAGTGAGGTGTGGGAGTAGGCTAATAAGAATTCTTTTAAAACAAAACTAGCTTTCCATAACTACCATGGAAGCATTTTTACTAATTAAAGTAACCCTTGCAGCACGGTAACGGTCTACATCAATTTACATGACTTAAACTTGTGTAGACAGGCCCATACACAGATTAAGGACCTACCTGTTTTAAAAACAAGTTACTAAAACCTCTGCCCTAACCAGCATAGGGAACAGCAATGAAGGGGGGTGTGTGTCAGCCTTAACTGGCAGGGTTTAAAAATGTGAGTACAAGGAAGGGGGTTAGTGCTGAAATGTCAAACTCCACAAAGTTTGGTATCCTTAATCCAGAGGTAATAAACTCATGTTAATTTTCCTTTGCATGTAGTCATGCTGCAAGGAAAATCCAAAACCTGAGGTGGAAAGAGGTGCTAGTAGCAGCCTGTTTATGGGTCCGTGGTTCTTTGTCTAAAGTTTCTGTATTGAATTAACTAAGGTAGTAGAAAAGGAAGCTCAAAGTGCTTCAGCCCACTACTGTGGATACAGTAAACAAGACTTCCACACGTAAAGGTGAGCATTGAGGCACCTGAATGACTTCTATGGTTAGAAGTGGGCTAATCTCTCCTGTTCAGTTTCCAGTGCAGTGTCTCAGACTGCATCCACAGAAGGGAATAAAAGTATATTCTTACATCATGTTAGCAAGACAGTCTAGTTTTAATGTGTCAGTATGTACAGAAGTACTAGTAGGGAGCCTGTGGAATTTATTTTTTCCAAGATGCCACTGAATTAGGGATCTTGTTTAAGTGCCCTGCTGGGACATGCCTATAGTTGCCTCTTGCTCTTTGTGAGGAAGGCCAAAGTGAGTTAATGGGTTCCCAGGACATATTCCCTGCATTGTTTCACAAAGCTGGGCAGCACTAGAAAGCCGGCATTGAAGTCCAGCTTGCAGCTAAGGTACACGTAAACAAGTATAGGCTGGTGAGCTAAGCATCTTGGAGATAAGGGGAGAAGCTGAGCTCAGGAAAGCAACTCAAGTGACTAGTTCTTTTCTTGGGGCACACAACAGGGAAGAGGTTCTGAAGATCACTTAAGCAGTAATGCAGAAGTCAGACAGTGGTCCCAGCCCATTATAGAAAATTAATCTAGGATTTTTTGATCAAGCATTTTCTAGCTATGATCTAATTGCTACTCCTGGGTGAACTCTGTGCCAAAAAATGAAAAATTCTGTGTACAATATTTTAAATTTCTGCAAATTTTATTTGTCAAAATAACACTAGATGATCACAGTACTTTCAGTTTGGTAACTTATTTCAAAATACCTGTCAGCAATATAGAGAGAAAAAATTCCCCCAGCAGCAGAAAGTTAAAGAACCCCCCCCCTATAACAACCCAGTTCCTGTTTCTCTACCCCTTCCCTGAGCCCAGCTGGGTTGCCAGAAACCCACACCTCCTTCCCCTGCCCCCAGAGCCTAGCCATGGGGCCCCCTAGCCTAGATGCCCACACCCCCTCCTCACCAAAGCCCAGCCATGAGGGTCCCCCAGCCCACATACCCAACCTCTTACCCCTCAGAGCCCAGGAATCCCAGAGGAGAAACAACCTGATGGTGGGTCCCAGGCTTGTGTGGAGTTTCCTGCACACTGCTGTCTCAGGGAACCGCAGCTGCTGGGAACCCTCCCTCTCCCTCACCAGGCACTGTCTTCCATGTGCAAGCTGGGCTCCGCCAGGTCCAGTGGCAGCTACCACCACTGTAGCCAATTTCTGTGGGGGAAATTCTGCCTTGCAGTGGTGCTGAATTCCCCCAGGAGTAAACTGCATGTGATGGGGCAAAATGGGAAAAGGATATTATAGGGGGAAAAATCATGTTGCCACAGGGTCCTGTGTATACTCACTACAAGATCAAATCCTGTGTTCAACAATTTCAGTGGGGATCTGTGCAATCACTGGTCCACGCCTATGATTCTCAGTCTTCACTTTTACAAGATGCAGTGATGCAACTCTACTTAAGTACTGCTGTTTCACATGCAATAGATTTTCCATTGCACATTCCTTTGGTGTTTTGGAGTACTGCAGTTTTTGCAGTTGTATACATATGACAGTTTATGGAATTGCAATGCATACAAGCCTAAGATATTTCTTACTCGAAAATAAGTAAACAACCAGAAGGGAAAAAATATTTTATTGTATTTTCTACCAGTGTTGACAATTCTATAAGACCTTTACTACTATTTCACAAACTAATTGTTTTCAAGCTTACAAATGATTCAGAAATTCAAAATATATTCTTGATTTAAAATACATTGCAAAAAAGTTAAACAAAGGTTGCAAATGACAGTTTTTACAACCACATTTGTCTAATTCAGAGGTCAAAAATAGTGTCTCAATCTGATTTAAAGGAGACAAGTGCAGTTTAATTACTTCACTCAGCAAATGAAATTAACTTTTAAAATGTAAGCAGTGTATGGCATGCTGGTGATTTTTAAAGTGAGCATTGTTTCCAGAAACCACAAAATCATGACTGCATTACAGGAAGTAACTGATAGAAGGACTGGAATGCTACTTGTTTTTCTAATAGTGATAATAGAAAAATACACATTTTACTTAGAAATGAAAGAATAAAGTGATGAGACACTTTGAATACTTTAAAAAGTAGAATTTTTTATATCTTGCTATATCATTAATATCAAAAAGTGACTGCAACAGTACTCAAAATCAGAGAACTCTCTATGAAGCAAGAAAGAGCCCATCAGAGAAAATGGCTCTATTAGAAATAATTATGGGAAAGGGAATAAAACCAAAAATGTTTCCTTTAAAAAAAATAATAAATCAGTGTTCGACCTTGAGTAGAATGTCTAAATTTCCTTAAAGGCCCCCAAATGTTTCAGCAGCTAGCAAATTGCAGGAGATTAGGGAAGTTACTGTTAGGAGTTAACAATGCAACAACCCCACCACCACCTTCAATGGTTACTTAAAGATATTTCAGTTTTACCCAGAAAGTCCATTATTCAGTAGCATCACCAGAAGGCAATTTCAATAAAAAAGTCAAAACATTCCAGCAATTAAACTAAAATAAAATGTAAACTCTGCTTGATAAGTTGATTTCAGGGTTACTTATGGACTCAATCATAAACGAGCTTACACACCACTGCAGGGATGTGAGGCACCCCAGTTTGCCTCGCACAAACTATCTGCATCATGGGTCACAATACAAGAGGGAATGCAGCCACCTAGGAGCAGCTAACTCTCTTCTGGCCAGGCAGTGAGCCAGCCAGAGCAGCAGAACAGGTGCAGATGGTGATTTAAGCTACATTAGAAAGAAGGCTGGCACAGCTTACATCTCCCATGGAGCAAAGAGGAAGCAGGGACCACACTGCAACTCTTAGTCACAATATGGCCACTGCTCCTGGGGTAGTGCAGTTATATGCTGCCCCTTACTCAGGGCAGCTTGCAAGCTGCCAATCTAGCCCTAAGTCATCAAAATCCCTTGAGGCGTACACAATAACTTATTTTGGGCACTCTGTATTGCATAGCTATATGTACATACTAAACTCCACATGATGATAGGAACATTGTCACAGTAATAAAATATTTAAGAAGCAATTTTCAACCAATTATTTAAAAGGATAAATAAGTTAATGATAATGCAATTTTGACAGATCCTTAGTTCTTTGCACTTCCCTCAGCTTGGAGGGTGAAGCTAAACTAATCAGTTTATAGCCCATTTCACTTGCATGATGCTGCAGTGTTCGTTTTTCCCAACACTGCAGAGGAACATCCAGATAAAGCTACTGAAAATATTTCTATTTCATTTTGTAATTAAAAAAAAAAAAAATCTAAATCTTGGGCCTAAAACTACTACTAAGTGCTCATTTAAATCAATCTCACTTAGGGCAGGTCTACACTACAGGGTTAAGTCGACCTAAGTTACGCAACTCCAGCTATGTGAATAATATAGCTGGAGTTGATATAGCTTAGGTCGACTTACTGTGGTGCGTACACTGCGCTGGGTCGACAGGAGAAGCTTTCCCATCGACTTACCTTATGCTTCTCGTTCTGGTGGAGTACTGGAATGGACGGGAGAGCGATCTGTGGTCGATTTAGTGGGTCTTCACTAGACCTGCTAAATCAATCCCCAGTAGATCGATCGCCGCATCAATCCACGGTAAGTGTAGACATACCCTTGACTTCACGGTAATGCTTCTGCAGTGCAAGAGGAATGTAGCACATTGGTAAGTGTTTGGAATTTACTGCAGAGATCAGAACTAAGCTTTTTTTCTGTTCACATTAAAATAGTTAATATACCCCCCATAGTAGCTAGCTCAGACCTGCAGATTTCTTGGCTTGATGAATTATAGATATTGCAGCAGTTTGTAGAAACATGCCATATTGAGTTGTGAACAGCAAGCCAAATGGACAACTCAAACATCTAAGGAAATAGCACTTTAAAATGGTATCTGACATGAGCTATGCAATAAAGTCTTAAAAGTGTAGATCACTCCCATATTAAGTCTTTACTTGATTCTTATATTAAACTAACATAACTAGCTGGTGCACTCAACAGAAAGAAACATTTACCTGAAAAGACAAGTCAAAAAGGCAAGATGGGATCACTATTAACATGAGTCCAAATAGGGTAACTGCAGTTGCACAGCACTTTAAAAAGCTATATGAACATGACACTTTTTTTTTTTAAACAATAAGATTTCATCATGGGTTTGAGGCAGGAGGTTTGAAGAAACCAATCTTACGGAAATATCGGACAAGGAATGGCACAGAAACTAAGGTAATGCTGATTCGGACTGGAGCAAACACCTTGTGAATAGCGTAGGCCAACACAAATGTGCTTGTACCAGCAGCCACTTTGGATTGCACCAATGCTTCATTGAATCCAAGTTTTAGGAGAACTGCGGTCATGTCCACACCACTGGGGAGGGAAAAAAGGAAAAAAGAATTTATTGTATTTTTTTTTTTAAATCAAAAAGTTGTACCAGTTCCCTTATGTTAGTAAAGAGCTCTTTTGTTTACTTAGGATAATCTGGGTATTCATGCTCCTGTTCCTTAACTGAACACCTACCTTAGTTATAGCAGAACAGTGTTAACGTTTATGTCGTTACTTAAAAAGCAGTTAAGTGTGCCAGATTCTGATTTAACACAATGGATGAGTTTCTAAAATGGAGCCACTCTAGGTTTATACTGTTCTCACTGAGATTAGACTGCAATCTTTCTGACGATTCAGGAGGTCCATGCTGTTTGACATTTCCCTTCTTCTATGTAAATCAAAAACCTAAAGCACAGATGCATTAAGAAATTAAAATTCCAACAAATACAATAAACTGTGATTGACTTAAAGAGGCACCATCAACTAGAAAGCTAATAAATTATAAATTGTAACTTGAGGTATTACATTTGTCTCTGAGCCCTCCCATACCTCCGAGCCAATTTTTGTGGTTTTACGAGTTTTTAATTTTTTTTATATTTTTCTCCTCCCCATTGCTGTGTGAAAGGCCCACACAACATGCAGAAACTGAAAAAGCACAAAGTGCTGTCAAATGCACAGTGTGATATTTTTGACAATTTCAGATGATGCCTGTTACAAGAGTAGGAAACAACTTTTCAGACTGAAATGTGATATTTTTCCCCTCCCAGGTTGGTGTCCCTATAAAACCAAATACCTTCTCATTCATCCCCCTTTTCTCTGCTTTCACAATTGTATAGCTGCAGCATCAGCCCAATAGTCAGATATGTCCCTTACAGTTAAAAAATAATAAAAATGTAGGGCTGGAAGGGATCTCAAGAGGTCACCTAGACCATCCCCGACAGGTGTTTGTCTAACCTGTTCTTAAAAACTTCCAATGACAAGGATTCCACAACCTCCCTAGGTAACATCCCTGTTCTATTATTCTACCTTCTGAATTAAAAAAAATAAATTGGAAGTTTGTAAATAATCTTTAAAAGATTTAAAGTTTAACCAACGTGCAAAATGAAAGACCATCATTAAATTTGATGTAAGACAGAGTAAGACAACAATACACCCATACATAATGCTGAAAGTTCGCTAATGGAGGAGTAAAAAGGCTGTTTGAATGCTGAATAACTTATGTAAAAACAGAGCAAAGGAAAGAAAGAGGGACTTGTCAACTCCTGCCATGGATCAGTCACGTATACATTGCAAACAAGGAAGCCACAACTATTTTCAGTTGTCTAGAATAGGCTCTAAATTCTGTAGTATTTCCCACATGACCTTGCAATGGTCCACTTTTTCCCCACTGCACTTCTCACACTTGGCCATACAATTAGGTTTAGCAGGATTTGATTTATGTCCTTAGTCATTGGTAAGTGTCAATTTCACCTGACACAGAAATCAACAACAACAAAAAAATCCATCAACAGTTGGCAAATGCACCTAGCACCTGCAGGAATCTGGTGTCACTGGCCTCACAGCCGTGCAGGGAGCCCTCTGCAGTCCTGGTGACTCACTCCCTGGCCAGGAATGCAGAGGTCATCTCTGGGTAGGAGCAGTTCAGCAGCTGGGTGGCGTCCCCCCCAGTTGGTGGCTCCTCCTCCTCACGACTCTGGCCAAAGGAAACTGTTCTGCCAAGCCAGGACCACAGCCTCTCCTGCACCTTGTGCCCTCCTGTCTCAGGCCTCTCAGCCACATAGGGAGCCCCCTGCAGCCTTGCTGTCAAGGCTACCCTAACCCTACCCCTTTTATTCCCTACAAATGTGAAAATTAAAATAGTTAAAAATAAAAAAATGCTTAAAAATAAAAATCAATATTAATTGTCAAACTTACAAAAAAAATCAAATTCCGCTGTGCCTACATGTAATGGTACATTAATTGTTTTGTAATGGGGGAGTTATGTTTGTGCAGTGCATGAGGGATCTTTGCTGCCATCATGTGCTCTGTTCCTGTAAATAATTATGTACATTTCTAAAAATAGGACATGATCCCACCAAAAGCCATGTACAAACTCCTCTCTCTCCTCTCCCTGGTTGTCACCCTTCTGTTTTTTTTTTAAATCCAGTCCTATATTTGCTTTAATCTTTCTGTTTCTTCTGCAGTTATAGGCAAAATTCTAACTGGTGTCTTTCAAGGAACCTACCAGCCTACATTATTCTTTTGCTCTCCTTTCTTGCATGCAAGTGCCCGAGTAGATCTCCAGGGTAATCAGGGCCGGATTTACACCTTACGTGTCCTTAGGCACAGCATCTTCAGCACGCCCCCTGCCTACAGGTGACCTTTGTGTTTTCCGTAAAAAAAAAAAATGAAACTTTTAACCCTCTTAATTTTTAGGTGCCCCTAGGCACATGCCTACTGTGCCTAACTGGAAATCTGGCCCTGAGGGTAATCATGAACATAAACTCCCTTCCGGATGGCTGCATTGGCACACTCCCCAGCCTGCCTGCCCCCAGGTGTAGAGCAAGGTACATTTTAAATGCAAACCCTCATCTTTACTCTTGCTTGTCTCAAGACAGACTGGTCCCAAATCTGCAACTGCTTCATACATGAATCTCCCTTTGGATGCCATGAGACTTCTGCACATAGAGCAGACACAACATTGGGCCCTGACTAGTCTCAGAAGTTAAATACTACCTCAAAAATCCATGCCTGCTTGATATTTCTTACTTTATACACAAGATTACCCAAGGCCAGAGAGTCTGCAAGAGAATCCACACCTTGAAACAGCCAGGTAGAATATTCCCAAAGACATTAACGAAATTCCAATATGGAATGAAACTCCTACAGCTCCGTATTCTTTAAAAACTTTTTTCAGCTGCTGGGATTTGTTGGGTTTGTTCTCATCTTCATCACTGGGATCCGTGACTTCCTTTTCAGGGGATCTACTTGTGTCCTATCCAAAAAGAAAACGATGATTTAGAATGAACACTCACATGACACACAATGTCCAGTTTCCAGTTAATTGTCTCAAGCTACTTGCTGAGAAGCAAAATAAAAGCACAGAACTCTATGCCGTGCTGTTCTTGGGTGCTTTGGATAGGGGGGCAAAACAAAGATGCATAGTATTAGGTGCAATTTACCCCATAGAAGAGAGTATACAAGGTCCACATGAGCTATTAACCCAGGATTAAGGGATGCATTGAGCTCTGTGTGGACCCCAGCACTAGGGCAAGTTTTCCTATTACAGAATAATAAATATAGACAATATAATCCCGATCCTGAAACTGACTCAGTTCAGGCAGAGTTCCACCCACACAGTCACTTGTAGGATAGGATCCTTAGTTTGCATGCCAGAGTGATTTTGCTTTGTACCTCAATGCTCAGCCTCACAGTGCAGATTAAAGAGCCCTGTATCGCCAAAGGCCAAGTGATTGGTAACACAGAAAGCACATTTGACACAACATATCGAGAGATGTCAGCTTAAAATAATTTACCCCTGAATAAGGCCCAACATTTTAAGCTCTTGTAAATCACATTCTGTACATCAGCAACATAGAGAAAGAACCTGGGAATTATTGCTGTAGCTTGGTAGCAACAAGCAGCAGTATCCCCTGGCTGTAAAAATGCTGCTGCAGCAGCAGCAACAAATGCAACTATGCTAGCAGTGGTTTGGCAGCCACTGACAGACTTCTGCTATAGCCATTGGGGAACCCATTTCATTTCTTCTTCTGGCATTTCTATAACAGAATAAGGTTTAAAACAGAATTTTTATAATAAAAGTAGATTTCAAAGCAACCTGATCCTAACTGTGCAGGTAGAGCCTCAGGTACTAGATCTGACACACATTATCTTGTCTTAACCCCAGAGGAAATGTTGGCCAAGACAAGAGGGAAAACCTTGGGACATCTCATTTATTACTGGACAATAGGATGGACAGAAGGGTTCCCTCTTCTTCAATTTACTTAATAGTAGTGGTACCATTCTGACAGCCACTGAGACTGAAGCCCCCTGTTTATTTACCGCAGAGGCAGTGCCACTAGATGCTTCCCACAGTCAATGTGCCTCAAACCTTGACAGAAGAGAGAATATTTCATTTTCCTTTGCCCATTCAGTCTTTTGACTCTCTCAGTCTGCCAATAAGTAGGCCCAGTTAAGCTCCATATTATATATGCTTTCAATTTACAGTGCTAAAGGGCATCTCAGGCAGTTATCATACAACCAGGAGAGGATTCTCAGGAACTCCAGGCTCATTATATCAAAGCCAACAATGCAAAATGAAATCACAGGATCTGAGCTATGTAGCCTGTTCTTGTCACCCAAGTGGCTTCCATTTCTTTCAATTTCGCTCTCACTAATCTTGGGCACTAGACTAAAATACATTGAGGCAGCTTCTGAATCTGTATTGGCAATGAGGCAAGAGATTAAGCCAGTACCATGTTAGCAGCTGTTTATTAGGACTACCTGGTGTGGTCATGCCCTGTATATCTACTTGCTTAGTAAAGAAAGCTGAGAGAACAGAATTATTTTCTATAACATCTCTATAGAAAGTCTATTTTCCTTGGACCCAGGGAGTCCTGTAATGCCAGAAATCAACCCACCAGAAGATTAAGGTGCTCAACATGTTTAAGAATTCAACAGTGACTGAAAGCAACCAAAAGCACAGAGTTGGCCACAATCCTGGAGCTGAATCCCCTTGCCCACATGCATCTGGTTGATTAATTGGGGCCTCAGTGAGGGCAGATCCATTTTAATTAAATTTTATTTTTAGATTATTGTTTTGAGACAAAGGAAATTCAGTGTTTATTTGTAGAACCAGTCCTGCAGAAATGCAATGAAAGAAAATATATTTTAAAAGGCTTAGTTTAATATTAATATATATATATATATTTTAAAAAGAGAGAGTACTTTGAATTGTGAGCATCTGTAGTTATATGATGTTCTTTAGCAATACCAACAGGACTATTTCCCCCTAAACAAACAAACAGAATCTAACTGTATTAAGAATAAAAAAATTAGTATAAGTCACAGAAGGGTCTCAAACAAGAGTGTTTTATCTAATAAAAGAAAAATACATGTGGATAATAGTGTGCAGACAGTGGGTGGCCTGACACGGAAGAGAAAGAAGCTCATGTCAAGAGCTCTTAAGTGATGGGCACTGGCCCTCATTCAATTCTCCTCATGGCATTGCTCTCTTCAGCATTTCTAGTGAAAACAGTATCATTACTTCCATCATAATTTGCTACTTTTCAGAGGTACTGTACTCTGGAACTCCCATTGATTTTAATGGATACTAGCTGATGCAAAGCACCTCTGAAAAACCAAAGAGATGCGTTTTTTATGGTTTACTACTTGGCCATAATAATTAACCTGGAGCTAAACCTTCACATTTAGAAATTCTGGCACAAACAAGTTTAAAAACAACCTCCCCCCACAAAGAGAAAGAAAAAAAAAATCCAAACACCCACATACAGTTCAGCCAAGTTATGGAATGTTAAAACATTACACATTTTGTTCTAAGGGACTCATGTTGCATTTCTAACCAAGACCACTCCTATTTTTTTTAAAGTTACATGTATTGAACAGTGAAAATACATGTGCAGATAACTAAGGACATTTCCACACTCTGTCTTTGAACTGAAATAGGGAAGAGGATAAAAGAGATAAGAAAGACCATTAGTCCCCTGCCCCAGTACATTGTCAAGTGTCCTGCCCAGTGTAGTTTTAAGTGTCCCAAGTGACTGGGCCTCTACCATATACCTTGGGAAACTATCCTGCAGGCTAATAGAGATCGCTGCCTGGAACATTCAACCTAAACTTTCCAACTGAAGTTCATCCCTTTTCTCTTGTTTCTTAACTGTCACTTCGGAAAAACTGGGTACTTGAGATCTTCTATAAAATTCAAAATGTGCAGACCGCACAGGGCAGGGAGTGAGAATCTTTCTCCTGTGTTTTGTGAGAATATGATGCACACACACATTACAAGTACTAGAACCATTTCCTCTATTTTAAACACTTTCTATTCTTAAAACCTATCCTACAGAAACTGCAGCAGCTTGAAAACAAGTAATGTTTTTGGCCAGTGTGTGGACAGGACATTATATTTTAAAAAAGAAGTTGTTTTACTGCCTGTTAAAACTATGTCCAGTCTGTGCAAATTGGCACTAGCTATAACAATATAACTAGAAAGATTTCAAACAACTTCCTATGGGATGGAATGAGAATATTTCCCTCCCTCTGTACCCTGCTGTGAGACCATCTCCCCAATAGCGACTCCTTGGCATCTTTATTCCCTCGATAAATCTTGATGGTGACATAGAAAATTAACCCATTTTGGACGGAAACACGGTAGAACCTGAGAAATTATGTTGCACAGATTAGGTCCTTATAGCTAGCCCACGCACAGCCCCTTTTCCTCTCAATAGGACAGTGCTTCCCACTCCAGACCCCAATGCATGATGCAGCTTCATAAGACACAAGTGGATTGTATGGAATGGGAGGAAGCCCTCGGGCGATATCGGTATGTGCCAATATCGACCGGGATACACGGACAATACAGAGCAACAAAACTAAACCCACTTCGCAAGTTGCTGCTGACTCAGCCTGAGTCACCCTCACCCACCTTCCCGGAGCTGCCGCTGCTGGGGAAGTTGCTGGCAGTTGCTTGCAGAGTTATCTCGGGCTGCAGATGGCTGAACTCTGCGTCCTCTTGCACCTGCTGTGTGTAGCCGAAGCCCTTGTGGGGGGGCAGATAACCCGCCTTAGCAGCTCTGCAGCCGGCCCGGCGGCTGGGATCAGCTGGGGCAAGCAGCGCAGCAGCGGGCAGGAGGCGGAGGGGGCGGCTTTGCAGGCGCAGGTCCCCCAGGGCGAGCCAGCCGCACCCCTGTCGGAAGCTGGGTCGATGCTGCCTCTTGTGCGGAGCCCCTCGAGCTTCGCCTCCACCGGGCACAGCCTGCAGTTGGCCGCCTAGGAACGGCGGGGCCCCCGCTGCGGCTCTAGGGCTGCCGCCGCCGCTGCCCACCTTGCTCCAGACGGTGCGTGCGGCAGCTTGGAGCAGCGCCCCAGGGCCCAGCGAGCGCTGCGCCGCAGGAGAGCCCAGGTGCACCAGCCAGGGCATTGCTGGAACACGGCCCCTTGGCCCGCGAGCCCGGCAAGGGAAGCAGCCCAGGCCCGCAGAGACTAACAGCCACCCCCGCCAGCCCAGGCACCCTCCTCCTTAAAGAGACAGCGCCCCTGCCTAGCGAGCAGGACGGCAGGCCGGTTTGGAGCAGTCCCTCGCAGCTACTGGCAGCCTCCTCCCCGGCCCCTGGCGGGGAGGGAGAAGCTAGGTCCCCTCCCCCGCAGACCGTCCTCAGTACAGCCAGGCCTGACCGTCGCGTCTTTGCACCGCTTCAGCCCCCAGGGTCCGCGCTGCGGATGGGGGAGGGCTCAGCCCAGCTCAACCTAGACTGGGGCGGACGGGCCATTAGGCGTGGGGCCAGCGCGGCCCAGGCTTATGCACGTGTAGGAGGGGGGTGCTGAGTCAGCAGCTGGCTCTGCGTACCCTGCTTTTCAGGGTAAAAGGCAGAGGGTGCCAATGAACTGAGTAGAGAGACAGCTAAAGGGCTAGCTGGGTGGAGAAGACTACCCCTGTCCCCCCAGCTGCTAAGACTATTTAAGCAGCCAGGAAGTAAAGGCTGGGGAGGAGAGTAGAAAGTCTGAAGGAAGGCAGGACTAGCTGCTAGTAATAAAACTGTACCCTTCCCCAGAAGCAAGGGGGGGGGGAAGCTAGTCAATATGGTGTGCAGGCTCTCTGGCACAGTGGTGGGTGGCTAAGAACGCCAGGAGTTGTGGTGACCAGGCTAGGAAAGACTCCCAGGGCCAGGGATTCCGTGCCAGCACGTCTCACGGCTGCAGGAGTGCAGTGGGGAAGCCCACAGGGTCTGGGGCCTGTTTATAGCCCTCCCTTAATTCCCAGCACAAAGCCCTGTTGTTTGGGATGGCATGTGTGTGTGACTCTCACCTTAAATGCAAACCTCTGAATTTAAGCATCACTGAGTTTGGCAAAGAACATGGGAATCGCCTTACTGAGTCAGACTAATGATTCATCGAGCCCAGTATCCTGTCCTCCAACAGTGGCCAGTGCCAGATGCTTCAGAGGGAATGAACAGGGCATGGTTAAGGACTCATAAAAGGTGAGTTGCAAAGGGAAAAAAAACTGGCTTGTGTCCTTTTTTGCTTCTTTGTGAGGTAGAAAGAAGTCCTGAAAAATATCTGCCTTACCAAAAAAAGGAGTGGAAGAGAAGGTTGTGGAGAAGGGGTGTTGCTTGTTTTCACATTGGAAATGTAGGTGGACGAGTTAATGGCAGCTGGAAATCTAGTGAATTGATGACAGTGCCACAGACTGCCATATGAGTAGTTGACAGTGAAAAGGCTCATGCAGGAGTGCAAGAGACAGAAATTTCACAGCAGCTGGCCCTAGACTGTGGAACTCACTCCCACAGGAGACTAAGAATGACCTCACTTTCAGAGCTAAAACCTCTGAGAGTGGGCCTTCCATTTTAGTTTTGTTTCAATACATACATATACACGGACCCACTCATTGATGTACACAAGGAAACATACATTTAAAAAAAAATCCTTTACAACCTTATCAAGCTATTTGTCCTACCACCAGACAGGAGGGAAGGAAGAAAGAAGGAAATATTGGTTTTGTCATGTCTATATTTAAATACATGGGAGGTACAGATGGATATGTACCTAGGTGAACAGGTAGATAGAATGCTCCTGCCCTTTCATTTCTGGCATGAGATGTCACAGTACACATTTATTATCATGATTAATTAGTTGCACTGTGGTAGCATCTGGGGCCCAGTGACAGACCACAATCCCATTGTGCTAGGCGCAGAATAAAAAGATGGCCCCTGCCTCAAACAGCTCACAACATCTTTGAGATCCCAATCATCCCCTCTCCCAGCAAAAGCAGGGAAAATTAGACTTGACTACTTGACTGTTAATTCTAAGCTATAAATATAACAAGGAAAACAGGAAGTAAAAATACAATCTAGGTGTTACATAGCTCAGGTGGAACCTTAGGTCCTGATCCAGCAAGTTATTCCGTACATGTGGAGGCCAGTGCCTGTGTGGAGCTCCATTATCTTCAATGGGGCTCTGCATAAAGGGGTGTGCATACTGGGGGTCTGCCCATATGGAGTAATTTGCAGGATCAATGCCTAATCTTCTGTGACTTTTAACTGTGCAACCTTCACATTATTTAATATAGTTCAGAGCTGGGTTTTTACACAGCAACTTTCACCCTGGAATCCTTCATAAACAGAAATCACTTCACGCTTTGCTCAAATGCATCTACTGCTGGGGTGAAAGTGGCTTCCAAATGGCACACACAATGCTGCTCCGAAGTTGGGGAGGGGAAACCATTGCATCACCATAACTTGTATGGAAACACTTAATGAACCTAAATTTAAATTCTCTAAGCTGTGGCTTAGAAAGGTTTTTCTTCTCCCCGTTCCCTAATGACCCATCCTTTCTTCCCTATTAGTTCTGTAGTGCTGTACACATACACAGCCCTGTACAAAAGGAGAACTGTGTCAAATACATAGGAGGTTTCCTGCCCGGAAAGGCTTGTAGTGTAGGAACACATGCTGGAACTGCACAGGACAACAAAGAATGCTACAATGCGGAAACAGCATGGTGGGTGGCCATTATCAGTAGGATGCATCACAGAGCAGATGGGTTTTGAAGAGTCTTTTGAAAGAAGAGAGTAGGAGAGCTTTGCATATATTAAATGAGCATCTGTTCCAGACATAATGGGCAGCAAACACTGTACAAGCATATTAGTCCTTGCTCCATAAATCTAGTCCCTTTCGGAGAACTTGGAATATGGATAGTTTCCAAGACCACAACTGTTTATCCTACCAAGTGTTTCTATTACTGCTTCAAGACATTTGCACATTTGTTTCCTTTGCCCATCTACATAGGAGCATTTACCATACCGGGGGTCAGAGTTATTAACATGGTAGTGCCATTGGCCTGACCTATGTGAATATAACCAGCTCATATTATAATGATGCCACTGAACTGTGGCACAGCCCTGCAAATACCAGGGGCCTGTTTCTTATCTCATTACATTGTTAATGAGAAGTAAGTTTATTGAAGGCAATGACATTTCATAGGCATAACCAAAATCAGCATAGAGCCCCTGGTCTTACAGGTTTGATGTTTTCCATACTGGCCAGGCCAAACCACAGCACTACCATAGACTATCCAATCTAATCTTTTCTAACGATCAATCTATCCATCCCCATACATGTTCATCCACCATCTATCTATCTATGGTATTTTTATAGTACCTGTTACCAGATGATCTACATGGATCCTATCTGTGATAGAAAAGTTACAAGAGGAAACTTGTGAAGGTAGAACCTTGCATTTTCTTTAATCCAGTATTAAAACAATCACCTGTTTCTAATGTTTTGGTGGTTACAGAAATTATTACATAAAGGGTCGTTTTATAGTTAAAATACTGAATTTGTGATGTCGAAAACTTTTCAGCTGACTAATCAGTGCTCATACCCTCCTCTGGGGAACTTCTTGCCATTATAGAAAATGTACATTACATGTACATGTTATACTGATTGTGCCCTAGAACAATGAGAGCCTTAGCTAAGGCTGCTATATACAATGCATATAAAGGAAAAAGCTAGCAGAAATGTTATTGTGCTATGCAGCAACCTGCCACCAGATCAGGAATGGACACCTCTGACAAATTGTTGCACCCCCAAACACAGTGTACAGTCCTATCCTGGGTGGATTGTACTTGTATCTAACAGATACCTGAGAGATCAGCTTCATTTTTACACTTTGGCAACACTTCAAAGGCACTGCCTTCTTTGTGAGCTCAAGCAAGCTCCAGTCACAGCTGGCTTAGGCACGAGAGACAAGACCCTGGCTCCTCCAGTGGCAATTAAATTGAACCCAACAATGTGGATGACACCAGGCACTCCCTGCTCATAGGTATGATCCCAGACTATGACACTTCGGAGACAAGTGACTGGGGTCAAGGATCAAATGTAGAACTGCAGTGTGGCCATCTGGAATATTAACCACAGGGTCAGGCTGATCTTTTTCTGCATAAAATAAAATAATTGGTGAGTCATTTTGCATAGACATTTCCAGGCAGGGAGCAATCCATGTACAAGATTAGAAACAATAACAGCAAACACGGAAAAAGAAACAAACATCCCAACTTCACATACTATAAAGCAAAGAGAGCACACAAGTGCCAAGAGAAGAGATATTTGCTCCAGCCCTCTGGGCATAATGGACCAAGAACATAGGGAGAAGACACACCTGTCAGAGCCAGATTAAGAATGCATGCCCACTGCTAGGATTTGCAGGGCCTGGCATAAATTCACATGTGCAGCACCTATTCCTTTCCCACGTATGACTGCAATCTCCTTCCTTCATGTTGTCACAACCCAGCCTCACCTCTTTAGGAAGTCCTATGGCCTCTAGTAACTTACCCATACACCTGGGAATACCTGAAATCCTAATAGTGGAGCCGAAATAAATGTACCATGCGAGGAGGTAAGGAGGACAGTTAGGGTAGTCACTCCCTGCTGTGCCTCTTTGATGAGCCATGGAGAATGTGGTGAGCATGGCAAGCCCTGGAATGTGGCATGGTGCCCTGGCTGGCAGGACAGTTGTGTGTGTCATGTCAGGGCACTGAGAACAGGGCTGTTTGCAGCCCTATTGGTTGCCTAGGATTAATATTGCCAGTGCTGTGACTGTTACCCAGCCTACACCGGAAGTGTGTGTTAGTGCTCTGCAGTTTTAGCATCTGAATCATCTGGTTTGATGTCCCTCTGGAATGCAGGGCACATTGGGTCATAGCCTCCAAAGACAAGTTGTCGTTGGTGCAAAACACCCAGGACTTAACTTTCAAAGTTAATCCTGGGGCACCAATCAGGAAAACGTTCTGTGAAGCAGGCTTTCCAGCCTCTAAACACTAGGTGTGCTGTATCATGTCTCATTAATATTTCATCTTTGGTTTGCTTTTATTTTAGTCCCTCGTGTTAAAAGACCCTCCTTGAACTTCTAAAATATTTACTAGCCTGTTAGTATTACAGGTCCCATTAGGAAAAGATGAAATTTTATCCACTGCAGTGATTGTGATATCTACTCAATATTAATGAGAAGCACTTGCTTCTCTGGTTTCTGTATTCCTCCACCTCATGTAGAGGATGTAGCATGTTCAGCTTCCATATAAACATAGGTTAGTGCTTATATCTCTGTTAGCTTTGTAATACTTTTGGTATCAACATTTCTCAGGGTCATCATGAGGACAGATGTAGGTAATTTCCATTTCCCCAGATTACCAAAAGGTCTCAGATTTGACCTATTGTCTCAGTGTAATAAACATGGGCTTTCCTAATATAACCATTACTCAAATAGGCACCAGCACAAGGTTGTCTTATATTTATGTATCTCTCTGTAACCTTTCCCTTCCCCAGCCAAGGCATTTTACATACACATACCGTAACTATACCAAAGTATACTAGTTACT
Organism: Terrapene triunguis; assembly: GCF_002925995.2. Lineage (NCBI taxonomy): Eukaryota > Metazoa > Chordata > Testudines > Emydidae > Terrapene > Terrapene triunguis. The sequence continues at coordinate 12,720,655 of NW_020664481.1, forward strand.
ATTTATATACAAACATAAAGCAAACTGAAGGAGTAGTTGCTAAATAAATGTAGCCAGATTTGTAACATTTTGCATTAGTATTTTTGCTGATAAAAACATCAACAGCCCCTCAAAATTATCATGAGATGTCAGTTGTAATTAAAATTCAAGTGCTTTATAAACTAGTTTAATGGGCTAATTTTCTGTTTTTAAACTAAGTGTTTATTATTTTTAAAATTATACACATACCTAAAAAAATACATGTTCATTTGTGGTTGACAGAAAGACTATGCCCCTGCTTTGTGCTCAGCCATAATACAAGAATATGCAGCTCTTGCAGTGGATATGACTTTTGTAAAAAGTGCTGCAGGATGATGACACAGTGCCACACTTTAAAAATGATCTACGATTCTGCACTGGCAGTTTCTGTGGCTGCAGTCAGCTGCTGGCACAGATTCAATCTTTTTTACATATAGTTGATTTATGGGATTTATGGCTCCAAATGTCCTCTCTTGTGGGGTTATTCAATTAACATCTTTTCTAGAGGGCAAAAGGGCATAAAACCCGATAATATTGTTGCTATTGTTTAAAAAGACAAACTAGGCACATCCCATCCATAGAGACAATAATAAAATGTAAGGGATATCAAATGACTCCTAGGTTTGAGAACCTGTATATGACTGTGTATGGCTTTTGCGCTTGTTTGATGATGGTGCAGGTGTGAGTGAGTGTATGCAGAAGTCTTAGACCTGGTCATTAAGTGAAGAGGAAAGTGGACAAGGCCTCTCACATTTTACTTTGCACAGGGCTGTACCAAGCTCACGCTAAGATCCCACTGAGCTCCAAGTGGGCACGGGGTTCGCAGTCTGAGCTCAAGGCAGGACTGATGCCTTTGGGCTGCCCCGGATTTTTGCAGCCCTTCCCACTGTTAGGGTTTGATCCTACCTGGTGTTCAATGAGTGCTTCCTAATAGGTGTGAGCACGCTCATCTGCCATTAAAGTCAATCGGACTTGAGGGCACTCAGCTCCTTGCAAGATTATTGGGTCCTCAGCTACATTGTTCACAGTCACCAAAGCAATTTATAAATCATTAGTCTTATTTTTTTATTTTTAAAATCTTTTAAATGTAGATATTTTCAAATTTTGTTTCTTATTAAATGAAATATCCTTTGCCCAGATCTGGCCTGAGTTGGGTTTTTTTACTCCAGACTTTATAGGAAGATCAGAATAATCCCTAAACATAGCGTTTGACATTGAATGTCCATTCGCAATCATCAGCCCTCCCCTTCACATCCTCCATCCCTAGGTGTTAGTGTGTAAGGCATACGTTTTCCCCCTAGTATGTTTCCAGCACTAGCGCTTGTTAGACTATGAATGCCATCTGGTGACAGAATGTTGCATGTGCGTGCTAGTGAGTCCTAACAGAAGCCTTGACTCTATTTCTATCCTAAACCTTATGATTTGTGGGCCCCTAAACCAGCAGAGGCACTAACTGCTACAAGTATATTAGGATCTGAGTTGCCTCCTTTAATCCCTCTGCCAGGGGGTACACAGGACTTGACTATGTGTTGCCAAGTATATTCAAGACTGCGGAGCCCTGAGTGGAAATTTGTGTTATCAATTGTCTATACTATACCTCCTGTTTCTACCACTAAAAACTAGCTCATTTCTCTAGAGTGAAATATTAGCTAGTTTCTCTAGGAAACTCAGCCATGACACAGAAGTGATGTGAGTTGGACCACATTTTTAATAGTGATTTCTGATTTTGAGTGCCTTCAGTTTTGGACGCCTTAGGCCTGTTTTTTCTGAAGTGCAGAGAACTCGCAGCTCCCCTTGACTTCCACTGGAGTTGTCGGTGCTCAGCAGTTCTTGGAATCAAGCCCAAGATATCTCAAGATGGAGATCCAAAAATCCAAACACCCCCAATTTCTGTCCACTTTTGAAAACTTCAGCCTCAGTGACTTGCCAGACACTTTATTTATCTGCTGCATTCACCTTCTATCTATAAGAATTCTTGTTTGCCTCGATTGAATGTAGCCATTGTGGTTTCTAAACTGTAGTTGCTGTTGTTTTAGGGTTACTACACTTTGCCCTTGGTAATTTTAATCTTTGAGGAGCCAGACGGCTGCTCTCATTTTACGTCATGACACTATTATAACTACACCTCTACCCTGATATAACGCGACCTGATATAACACGAATTTGGATATAACGCGGTAAAGGAGTGCTCCAGGGGGGTGGGGTGCGCACTCCGGTGGATCAAAGCAAGTTCGATATAACGCGGTTTCACCTATAACGCGGTAAGATTTTTTTTTTGGCTCCCGAGGACAGCGTTATATCGGGGTAGAGGTGTATTATTACACTGTTATTATTGATCATCATAATCAAAAATAAAGGAAGTAATTACAATATGCAATTGAAGTATATTGAAGACCATGGGTGAAATCCTGGCCTCACTGAAGTCAATGGGAGTTTTGCTATTAATTTCAGTGGGGCCAGAATTTCAGTCTTATAATTGTTCTCATTTAGATGGACTCAGAAATATTCTTCTTGCTTGTACTGGTGGAATAAATTTATAATCAAGTATTTAATCAAGTCAAGTAACATAGGAATATCTTTAACAAGATCCTTTCCTTTCATTCCTGCTGGCAATCCTACCACTTATAAGTTTTCAATGCAAAAGTTATCTAAAAATGTAATGTATTCTTTTGAATCAGTGAATTTGAAAAAAAAATGGACATCTTCCTCCATTTGAAGTGTTTCTTGTTCTTTAGTTACTGTTTGTAGTTTAACTTGAACATTTTCTTCCTGTTCCTCAGTTTTAATGATTTAGTGAGAATGAACACTTAATTCATCCGCATTCATTTTGGTAGCCCCTAAAATAACTTCCAAAGATGCTTCAGATTTTTTTAACCACTCTTCACAATATCCCTTGTCAAAGTAGAGTGGTGTTTTGAGAACGAGGAAAGCTTACTATGTTTTTTTTTTATTTCATAAAAATGCATGGTAGCAAATTGAATTTACATTTTACAACATTTTTGTGTCTGTTGATAATGCGGGGATTGAGAAGCCGATCAGTCCAACATATGATGCTCTTTAATGGGGAAATGAGTGAGACAGATCTTGCAAATGAGTGGGAGGTGATTGCATCTGCATGTCCGAGGCTGGATAATTTCATATTAGTATTCATGTGTCATTAATGTAATGAGGAAAGCCAGGAGCTGATCATGAACCTCATTCAGAAAAGGAGCTAGGATGGATTTTCTATAGGGGCCTGGATTTTTTTAAAGTAGAAGGAGAAATTGTTAAATGCTTTAACATAGTGTTTTTTTTCACATCAGGAGACACAGGTTCCAACATGACTTAGGTCATAAAGGAAATGAGAGAGTGAGTGTAGCAAGCACATTGGGAAGATTAACATAGTCCCTGTTGCTAAGGTAACATACATGAAGAGAACCTACCTCTGTGCAGCAGAACAGCACAAGGCCTAAGAACCACTTAAGTCCCACTTACATCCTATTCTGAGGGTCTGGGTGCTTGGGCCTTTGTACTGGCCCTCTGCAGGGAGGTGAATTATACCCTCTGAGCAGAGCTGCTTCTTTGTCCATTGTTCCCATTTTGTTGTGTCGGAAAGGGTGAGTAAAGCAAGATGAAACTAAGAAAAAAATAAAACAAGCTTACTGTACACACAGCAGCCTTGTAGTGGAGGGATGTGCGCAGATGAGCAGGGTATTTCTGTCTGAGTAGGGAGTAGTGAGTCCCCGCCATTGAGAAGGAAGGCTAGTCCCTGCTGTGCTCTCATTTGTGCCTTGTTGGTGCAATGCTGAAGAAGAAATTCCAAAATTAATTCCCCTTTCCATCGGAGGGGTCCCCACAGCACATAAGTGCTGTGGGGCTTTTTCATTTTGGAGGGCGTGATGTACAGTCACTGTGTGTGTGTGTGTGTGTGTGTGTGTGTGAGAGAGAGAGAGAGAGAGAATCATATTTAATGGCTCCTGCTAAGTGCAGAATTGACATCCCCAGGAAGTGCTTTATTTATCCACATACTGGCAGCAGCTGTCCTCCATGTGCCTTGCCACTAACCTGGAGGGGAGTTCAGGCTCCCTGAACATTCAGACCTTGGCCACTCTCCTGAAAGTGCCAACTGTGGGATTGTTTTATGATGCAGACATTGAACCAAGACCCACCAAACTCATTTCACACAAGCCACTAAAGAAACAATCTATTGGGATCGACTCAGTCACTATTAATATGGTCTGCATTTGAAGCAATAATCACAAGGTGAGTGGCTCTAATATCCCATTGCCAATTCCCTGAGCCATCTAGTGCTTGTACATTCACACTTTGATACCTACTGGAAGCAGGTTTTCAGATCTAATTTACTAAAGTATTAGCTCAGTACACAAAGTCACCTTTTTTGATATTCACCAACACCCATGTAGAAGCTACCCTCTTCACACTGCAGTGAAGTTTGCTGATTCATTCATACAGCTCAGCTCTAATTTGGCCTTCTGGCATTTGGATAAGATTTTATCTGACTATTTACTTTGCTACAGGTAAAAAGTGGAGTGAGATGCCCTCTTCAAACCTGTACCTCTATGGAAAAGCAACCAACAAATTACATCCAAACTTTTTGAATGGATGAAGTCACGTAGCCCAACCAAACTTAGTTCCCCTTGGTTCATATACATAACAATGAAAGTGAACCTTTTAGAGTGTGTGTTGCTGTTGTGGTTTGATGCATGGATTGTTGTGCAGAATACACAGGGCCAAATTCAGAGGTGTGTCTAAGCTGGTTACCCCTGCTATTTCTGGCCTTCTTAGCATTTAATTTACACGATTTTAGATTCACATAGTTTGACTCGAAGGGAGTCCAGTAGACTCACCCAATTACTGAAGACTCCTTTACTCATGACCTCTGAATTTTTTCTCTCAGTCTACATTGGTATTAGTTACATTTATGTGTTGAAGGGGTAGGAAGAAGTAAATTACATCAGTTTAGATCCTCTTAGGTTTATCTAAGAAAACTAACATAATTTAGCTCTGTGAGAATTTAGGAAAACTAGATGAGAAGTAATCTAATATATATATTTTTTAAAATAAGAATTTCATCACCTCCAAGTTACTTTCACAGAGTGGGAAGGCAATTGTCTCTGCCCAGTAAACTCCATGTGAATAGTTAACTACTGTTGTTCTTCTGTTGCTGTAATCTGTGGTTCAGATACAGATTTCCTGCCTGTTACAACCTGCTGGTGCAACTGTAAGACAGATGTCAAGGCATTTCTGCAAAACAAGTAACACACAGGGCCAGACTTTCTCTCTTCCACCATGCTCTGTGTAATAGCATAGTGAGGGTCTGGTCAAGCTATTTACAATGTGTGGTCTTCCCCCTGCGGTGTGCTCAGAGCAGCGGGTATAAATGGCTGAATATCATCAATATTTGTCCTTAGCCAGTCAGCCCTCTAATTAGCTTAAATGTTGAGGTCAGTGAAATTGCTCTCACAGTTTTCAGACAGGCAATCCAGACACTTTGTAGCATATCACTTAAAGCTGTGCCGACAGTAAATAGCACAGCCAAATGAGTACTCTTGTGTCCATGCCCATGCATTGATTTGTGAGCACAGTTTGCAGCTTTTAGATACGCACCTGTATCTGAAAGCAGCTCTGTACGTTATGGGCCATCAAGGAAGAATCCTGCCATGAGCTTCCCTCTAGTTCTTTAGGATTCAGTTCAGAAAATTATAGTAAAAGATGGCAAAACATCTTAACACATTTCCCCAATCCTCCTTCAAACGTGGGATTGCTCCTTATTAAATACAAATAATAAATATTATAATACTTATGTATTACATTTCATCAGAGGATCTCAAAGTGCTTCAGAAATATTATTTAAGCTTCATAATGTCCACCCTGTGAGGTGGATACTGTAGGTAATTATCATATCTAAAATGTACAAATGGTGAAACAGAGGCAGAGAGAAGTTAATGATTTGAGCATGCTCACAGGGACAGAAATCCAGAGTCCTAGCCTCCATTCCCCATGTTGTTAGGAATCATTAAAAAAGGGATAGAGAATAAGACGGAGAATATCTTATTGCCCTTATATAAATCCATGGTACGCCCACATCTTGAATACTGCGTACAGATGTGGTCTCCTCATCTCAAAAAAGATATTCTGGCATTAGAAAAAGTTCAGAGGAGGGCAACTAAAATGATTAGGGGTTTGGAACGGGAGAGATTAAAGAGGCTAGGACATTTCAGCTTGGAAAAGAGGAGACTAAGGGGGGATATGATAGAGATATATAAAATGAGTGGTGTGGAGAAAGTGAATAAGGAAAAGTCATTTACTTGTTCCCATAATATAAGAACTAGAGGCCACCAAATGAAATTAATGGGCATCAGGTTTAAAACAAATAAAAGGAAGTTCTTCTTCACACAGCATACAGTCAACCTGTGGAACTCCTTACCTGAGGAGGTTGTGAAGGCTAGGACTATAGCAGGGTTTAAAAGAAAACTAGATAAATTCGTGGAGGTTAAGTCCATTAATGGCTATTAGCCAGGATGGGTAAGGAATGGTGTCCCTAGCCTCTGTTTGTCAGAGGGTGGAGATGGATGGCAGGAGAGAGATCACTTGATCATTACCTGTTAGGTTCACTCCCTCTGGGGCACCTGGCATTGGCCACTGTCGGTAGACAGGATACCGGGCTGTATGGACCTTTGGTCTGACCCAGTACGGCCATTCTTGTGTTCTCTCCTTGCCTCTTTACTTCAAAGTATCTAAAATAGTTTCCCATTTAGGACAGCATGTGTTACTGAACTGATTCAGATAACAGAGTAACTTATACACAACAGTGAGCATTTCAGGGTCAAATCTCAATAAACTGCCTGGATTCATAGATTCATAGATTCATAGATTCTAGGACTGGAAGGGACCTCGAGAGGTCATCGAGTCCAGTCCCCTGCCCGCATGGCAGGACCAAATACTGTCTAGACCATCCCTGATAGACATTTATCTAACCTACTCTTAAATATCTCCAGAGATGGAGATTCCACAACCTCCCTAGGCAATTTATTCCAGTGTTTAACCACCCTGACAGTTAGGAACTTTTTCCTAATGTCCAACCTAGACCTCCCTTGCTGCAGTTTAAGCCCATTGCTTCTTGTTCTATCCTCAGAGGCTAAGGTGAACAAGTTTTCTCCCTCCTCCTTATGACACCCTTTTAGATACCTGAAAACTGCTATCATGTCCCCTCTCAGTCTTCTCTTTTCCAAACTAAACAAACCCAATTCTTTCAGCCTTGCTTCATAGGTCATGTTCTCAAGACCTTTAATCATTCTTGTTGCTCTTCTCTGGACCCTTTCCAATTTCTCCACATCTTTCTTAAAATGCGGTGCCCAGAACTGGACACAATACTCCAGCTGAGGCCTAACCAGAGCAGAGTAGAGCGGAAGAATGACTTCTCGTGTCTTGCTCACAACACACCTGTTAATACATCCCAGAATCACGTTTGCTTTTTTTGCAACAGCATCACACTGTTGACTCATATTTAGCTTGTGGTCCACTATAACCCCTAGATCCCTTTCTGCCGTACTCCTTCCTAGACAGATTAATCCATTATTGTTATATTTCAGACAATGTCAGCTTTGGTTAGCACTGCCCTAGTGTGTTAATGATTCTGGAGTTCAGGACATGGGAGCAAGTTAAGTGTCTTAAGACAAAGCCAGTCACGAGCTCCTGTTTTCATGTGGTGCTCCTGTTGGCTAGGCGGGTTTATCATAGAGGCCAACCATAGAGGGATGAACTACAAGACCAAGGAGGTCCTTTCTAGCCCTGTAGGATTTCAAAGGACATTGCTTTGCCCCTCATATAGTCATTTACACCTGTATAAAGCAAGGGCCAGGTGAGTATAAGATGCCACCTTTCTGATTCAGTAGCATTCTGCACTCTCTTTGTACAAGACACAAGGTGCAAAGCAGGGGAGAATCAGGTCCTGTGATAAAAGTCATGGAATTTAAGGCCAGAAGGGACCACCAGATCATCTAGTCTGATCTCCTGTATATTACAGGCTGCCAATACCACTTCAAGGCTCACTAATGATCATGGAATTCTTTTTTAAAGCTATTGGGTTATAAAAGTTAGGAATGCAGAAATCCAGTGTTCTCAACCTTTTTCATACCAAGCACCCTATTTCCACACCAGGAGTTTCCAGTCCATTTAGTTGGGATCTAGCCAGGCCCCCACCTCCTATTTAGCAATGAGTGGGAGCCACTCATTTAGTCTTTAGATATAAACTATGCGGGATTGGATAGGCTTTTGAGATTTTTGGTCCAGAGGCACAAAGATATTTAGGTGCCTAGCTCCCATTGATTTCAACAGGAGATAGGTGCTTAAATACCTTTGAGTACGTCTACACTTTGAGCTGGGGATGTGATTCTCAGCTCAGGGAGACCTACCCGCACTAGCGCAGATCAAGCTAGCACTCTAAAAGTTGAATGTAGCCACTGCAGCGTGAGAACCGCCCTGAGTATGTACCTAGCATCTGTGAAGGGTGCACACTTGAGGAAGCTAGCCCCTTTCTGCCACTTTGTCTGTCGTGGCTAGACTATTTTTAGCACAGTAGCTCAATAAGAGTTAACATGAATATGTGTCCTCGATCTGGGGATCACACCTCTTTCCAACTGTACTTTATGGCTTCCTAAATTAGTTTAAATTACACTGTTCAGTGCTGACATTTTACCAAATTTTTGTATGGACAACTTCTTTTCAAACTGTATGTTGCCTAGAGGTTGTTTTTTTGTTTATTTTGTTATTAAATAAGTAAATAGAGCCTGATTTTCTTAAATACATCTTAATTTTCCCAGAACTCTTAAATACTGGCTGCTTGAAACCTAATACACTGAGTTCTCTGGCAGTTTTCATTCACTGTGTAGGAGGCAAAGAGATACGTGATGAGAAAGCAAGCAAGTGGATACTACATTGCCAATCCTCATTCCAGTCCCTTCTTAACACATTTAGATGGATCCCTATCAGTGTTTGGGACCAAATAAAACAGGATCAAGTCCACCTATGAGGTTTATTAGAACAGTATTTTGAAGAAAATAATGGAAACCACATCATAGAGTCATATAAAGCCTGAAGGGACAAAGGCCCAGATCCTCACAGGGTATGTCTGTAGAAGTTGGAGCATTTTACGCCAACCTCTGATTTTCTGTGTTGAGAGAAAGTTCAGATGCCCTTTTAGGGCAGGTTTCCAGCTGGATGCAGGGCTGAAGATCGAACCCCAAATTATGAAGAATTTAATCAGGCACCTCCTACTGAAGTCAATAGTCTGAGTGAAAACTGAGGGCCTAATGCCTTTGGAGAACCCAAAGGAGAAGTTAAATGGAAGTAGGCTGGAATTCTCCATGAGTTTCTCTTTGTGTAGACTTTTTCTTGATTGCTCCACACAGGGTTCTGGGTTTGCCTTCCAACAGAACAGGCCATAGGACCAGCCACCAGGCCCCTCAGACTCCTAAGGTATGCCTGGATCTCTGGGGATCAGCAGGAGGCCAGAGCCATCTGTGTGGGGACCGGATATCCTTGTGTCAGATCTGGGTCTCTTTCCTCTCCAGCAAATCGAGTCCAGCAGAACTGCACTGACAAGGCTCCTAGAGCTGGTGTCTGCTCTACTGACCCATTTTTAAGGATATGATAATATGCTCTAATTTAGATCTCAACGGTGGGACCTTCTTGTATCTCTTTATTCAGTCAGAAGTAAAATGCACCCAAAGCTACAAGCATTTTTAAAGGTCACATTATAACTGGAACCTTAATTTTAAAATGTTTTGTAAATTATTAATAGCTGTTATAAGCATGTTGCAGACATGAGTAATGTATTACAACCCCATTGCTAGAAGATGTCATAGATGATTATAAACTATAGTTATAAGCAGCCTGTTGATTTGTTGGACTCGCTGTTGGACTGATCTGTAACAACTGATTAATCATTTATTAAAACAGCTACCAATCAAGTATTAGCCATTTACAACCTGTGTAGAAATGGGACGTTCCTATAAAGTGTGACAAGTTTTTACTAATACCATGGTATTATGGTCATGCATTATGGTGCTGTCAGTTGTGAGGGGAAAATAAGGAGCCTATTCTTTGGCTCTGGATATGTGGTCACCCTGCTAGCTGTCCTGTTCCTTTTGTCCCACTAATTAGCTGGCACAAACATCCTTCTTAATATTCACAAGTCAACAAGTGCAAGGGGAGTTATCCTGCCTGTGTGAGCGATGCCTTGTTACAGGACTGCCAGCTGCTGACTTCTGGAGAAGAGGCAATACAGAAGTCCATATCCTGCCAAAGGCCTAGTTTGCTAACGTTCATGTTTGTAAATTATCTGCAATAATAAGAAAGCATAAGGAGAAATGTTGTTTGCTGTAACGTTGTAGTTCTAGCTGTCACCTCAAAATGTTTCTGTAATGCTGAGGAGTACATGCTGTACGACACACAGTCAATGGATGGCACTGCCGGCTCTTCTACAGCTGAGCTTGCCTCCGGAGAGCTACCTTGCGTAAGGCATCTGCAGCGGTTTGCTCAATTTAAACCATGCTCTCGAACTTGCTGCAAAGTGTGTACTGCAACAGGTGTTATGAGCGCACAACTGACAGCTACAGAGGGACTGATTCGCATTTCCACTAAATGGCTCTTTATGACACCCTGGCAGTATTAAGGAGTCTTAAAGTGTGGATGTAATTTACACCCTCTGTAATAATACCTAGCTCTTACATAGTGTTTTTCAGAAGTAGATCCCAAAGCATTTTACAAGGGAGGTCAGTACCATTATCCAAATTTTTACATATAGGGCAACTGATGCACAGAGAGGGGCAGTGACTTGTCTAAGGTCATCCAGCAGGCCAGAGCTGGGAATAGAACCCAAGTCTCTCAAGTCTCCATCTAGTGTTCTAGCCACTAGGCAACACTGCCAGGGCAGTGTAACGGGGCCAAAGGTTTTGCCTTCCCTGCAAAAAAAAAAAAAAAAAAAAAAAAAAGAGCAGCGTGCTTTTTTAAATAGCGCTCACTATCTTGATGTACAGTTGTGAAGGAGACACCGTACAGGTCCTCTTGGAGGAGACATGGTACAGCTAGTCTTCACCTTGATGTAGCTAGTCAAGGTCAATCCCATTACCCCCCCCCCCACACACACACACCTGGGGTTTACCTCAGCTAGCTACCTGGACATAAAAGCTACCTTCACTTTTTCTCTACTAGGATTTTCCACTGAGATGGCTATATTGAGTTAGCTACCCCGAGTTTAAAGCACACCTTTTTTCAGAGAAGACACAGCCAAATGTAAATGAGAATCTGGCCAGAGTGTTTACTTAGCTCAACTGTAAATCTTAATTCCACAGTTTCTTAATCTCAGGACTCCGTATTAACTGTGTTGTAGAAGTCAGTTCTCTTAAATTTTTAGACAATTGATTAGTATTCTGTTGACTATTGTCAACTCCTTAGATCAAATCACAGAGATTCAATAATGAGCCACATAACTGTGAGCATTGGCATCCACAAGGCACTGAACAGACTCCCAAAGTCTTTTCCAGCATGCACTGGCTTCAGTTGTAAACCTGGACTAGAATGCTCTTTGCGTGATGGAGGACAATATTGAAAAATCATAGGTGAGACATACAAAAGAAATGCTTAAGAAGCTCATGGAAAACTTCAAAACAATTCTATTTAAAAACAATTAATTTGATCTGTAATTGTTTTTCTTCCTTAATTATCTTTTAATATGAGGAATATTTGCATAAAAACGAGATCTTTGTTCCTGTACATAGCAGTTCATCTGTTCTTGCTGGCTGAGAATAAAGAGACATTCTGCACCTCAGGTCACTGGGACATATTCTGCTTTGTTACACTGGTGTAAATTTAGAGTAACTCTAATGAATTGAATAGTGTTACATGAGAGGAAAATTTGTCCAGGTGACTTTAGATGGTGAATAAACAGTAGGAATGCACGACATCCTAAGCAACAAAGATCCTGATTTCATGCAAATGTCCTTGATAATTCAAAGAAAAGAAGAAAATAAACAGAAGAATAGATGAATGAGAGAGAAGCAGAATTGTCTCTAAATGGAGTGTTTTTCAGAGTTCCCCAGCATGTGTAAGTGGGTGTTTTAAAAGGCATTACTATTGATCCAGGCTCAAAGGACTCTACGTAATGAAACTCAGGGTCTGACTCCACCCTCATTTTCACTGGGTATAAATCAGGAGTAACTCCATTGAAGTAAATGGTGTTGCGTTGAGGTAAAACTGATATAAGTGAAAGAAGGATCAGGGCCTTAATTACTAATTGGCCATAACAGAAAATTCAGCCCTATGGAAATTCTGAGTGGTTTCCATGGTACACCATCTCCCATGTGCGAGCTAGTCATTTTCCTCCTGGAAATGCTTTCGGTATAATTATCAATTTACTGTTCTTGCTTGGGCTATTTTGCTTCTAATTGAGGACCCCAATTTGCAAAGTACTGAGCTCCCTCAACTCTATTGGTTTCAATGAGAGTTTGAGGGTGCTCCACATCTTACAGAGCCAGTCACGGTGTCTAGAGTTTTATATTCTAAACTCGCTTATACCGTACAACTTCCCATAAACTACTGCAAGCAATAGGATTATATGGGGACTACTCAGGGCAGAATTTAGCCTTTAAAAAAAAAAAAGTATACACAGTGCCAACTTTTGAAATGTTTTGTGTCAGAAACTATAGGTTTTGGAAGATCTCTCTCTGCAGGCCATGATCTATTCCAAAGCAAATAGTACGCAGTCTCCTGCAGTCTCTTTCCTGAGGGGGATATATATGTGTTTACTTTTCAGCATTCCCTTCTGTAACTAAAATTTGCCATGCTTGTATAGACTGGTGTTCACTAGCTGTTGCTAGCTCCCCCTTTGAGTTAAATGGTACAAATTGTCCCTCAGAGGTACAATTCCGCACACTGAGAGACCTGGGAATCACAGCCGCACTGGCACAAAGCCATTATTACTAGTAAAACTTTGCTCTTATGCCACGTTCTATCCAAGGATCAAAGTGTGCCACAAACATTAACCGAGTCTCACAACTCCCCGTGAGATAAGCATTGCTGCGCCAATTTTATAGTTAGGAAAACTGGTGCACAGAGACTATATTAACATTTTTGAGACGCTGAAGGTGCGATTGTGCTAATACTTAACATGTAAGTGTGCAGGGTCACTGATTGTCTCCCGCTAGGCAGGACTATGACTCTCGGCAACGTGCAGGACATAATTGATGGATTTGCAGCAATGGGGATCCTGAACTGTGGTGGAACAATAGATGGCATGCGTATCCCTATTTTGATTGCCACAAAGTACATCAACAGAAAGGGCTACTTTTCTGTGGGCATGCTAGCATTAGTGAATCACCAGGTAAGCTTCACTGACATCAATATTGGTTGGTCAGGAAAGGTATATAATACTTGCATCTTTAAGAACACAGGACTGTTCAGAAAGCTACAAGCAGGGACTTTCTTTCCTGACTGGCAGATTACCATTGGGAATGTTGAAACGTCAGTAGTGATCTTGGGGGACCCAGCCTACCCTTTGCTCCCCTGGCTCATGAAGCTGTACATTGGCCACCTTGACAGCACCAAAGAAAAATTCAACTACTGGCTCAGCACATGCAGAACTGAATGCACATTTGATAGATTGAAGGGGTGCTGGTGTTGTTTACTCAAAAGATTGGGATATTTTTCTCACTGAAATCCAATGGTTATATCTGCCTGCATAGGCACTAGAACAATTTTTGTAGTGGGGTGCGTAAAGCCATTGAACAAAACTGTAAACCCTGTATATGATGGAAACCACTTCAAACCAGGGGGTGCTGCCGCACGCCCAGCACCTCTTGTTCCAGCACCTATGGCTGCTTGCTGTGTCCTGCAAAATATTTGTGAAACAAAAAGAGAAAAGTTGCCACCGGGAGGTGGAATGGCTGTCTGCTGAGTTTGAACAGTCAGATACAATGGTGTTAGAAGAGCTCAGTGCAGAGCTATGCAGCTCCATTATGTCCTAGTGCATCTCCCTTTCCTCTTCCTGCTGGGAGCCCTGGGCCTTTTTCCTGTCCGCTCTTTCCTTCTCCATACAGTCTCTAATATTCATCCTCCAGGCCCTCAATCCACAGTCTGATGCAGCAGCAGCTTGCAGGATCTTGCTGAACATGTCATCCCGAGTCCTCTTTTTTTCTCCTCATCTACCTCAGGCATTCCTTGGGTGTGGAGAGGGAACCTCTCAAGGCTGCAACAGCAGCAGCTACAGAGAAAACACACAGAGGTACCATTGTCAGTATAGTCAGAACAGAAAGCAAAAGATTCAGAACTCCCTTCCCTTGCTCCCCTAAGGTTTTAAACAAGACATACTTATTGACACGTCTGCTTCAAAATGCTTGTGCATGGTGCCACTCACAACACCAGCTATGGTGAGCCTGGCCTGCCAGGAGTGAGGGAAATGAGGAGAGAATTGCTCGGTTGCATGAGTATAGGCAGTGGCACTGAATACTGGCACCATTTCCCCCAGGCAATGCTGATTTTAGCTGATGTCTCACTCCTGACGGTAACAAAGGCACAGAAAACACAGCTGCTGCTGGTGTCCTGAAGCTGCCTGGGCCCGTATGCTGCTAGCCTGTGTACTGCAATGGTGCCTGCCGAAGTTATTGCTGACTGGCGTGGGAAGCTGTCTGACTGCAAAGGAAGAAATAAGGCTGCCACCCCTGGAAACCTTTGAGAGAGGATTGCAGAGTACCTCCATGGAAGTTTCATTCAGATCTCTCAGGAGGATTTAAGGGACATCTCTGCAGACATAACAAACTGCTCCATATGCCGCCTTCCCTGCCGCCTAACTCTAGAGGGGAATGAAAAGCAGGTAACAACTCCTCCTCTCACCTGTGCTTGACTGCCGGGACTGACTGGATTGCGGTGGAGTCTCAAACAGGTCTTGGCTCGCAGCAGAGCTGGATGTCCCCCATCCTCCTCCTCTTCCTCTTCCTCCTCGCTGTTGACGCCAGGAGCCTGTGACTGAGGCTTCTTGGAGGTATCTGTGGGGCGGTGGTGGGTTCTCCACCAAGTACGGCATGCAGCTCTTTGTAAAAGTGGCAGGTCTGCCACTCTGGGGTATGAACAATTCACACCTTGAGAGATGTAGTTAAGCTGACTTAAGCCCTGGTGCAGACACTGCGAGGTTGATGGAAGAATTCTTCCATTGACCTAGATACCACCTCTCAGGGGGTGGATTTACTACAGTGATGGAAAAACCCCTTCTGATGCTGTAGCGTCTACGCTATAGTGGCTGTTCTGCTGTAGCACTTGTAGTGTAGACGTAGCCAAAGTAAATTGGACAAAGACACATAGTGAGTAAGCAAGACAGCTAGGAAGAGAACCTAGAACTCCTGACTCCCTGTCTTTTGCTCCGACCTGCAGACAAGAGCATTTCCTTCATTCTTTGGTTAAAATTATTCTGATCTGTAGTGAAGCCTTTAGTGAGCTACAGCATGTTTATAACTGAACTTTTGATTAGCTCTTTCCACTACTCAGCAGCTTGCACACGTTATATGGTTTCTGGAATGGGAGTAACAAATGTAAAGTAAGCAGGGGATGGGGAGAGATGCTAATGGTTTGATGAAACAGAGCAACGGCTGAAACTTGCCAGTGGATTTGGAAGACTCACTGAGCATGGTTTTGAACTGGGATCTGCCACCTCTTAGGTGAGTGGCTCAGCCACTAGCTTATGGGATATTCTGAGATGGGGCTCCCTCAATTTCAGCTACTGAAGTTGTTCTATTTTATTTAAATAATTAAGTATTAATTGGGCCAAGGAAAGTATTAGAATGACTCTAAGCCTAGTGGTTAGGGCACTCGTCTGAGAGATAACAGATCATATCAATAGCTTTTCATCAGGCGGAAGGGGGACTTGAACCCCAGGGTGTCCCTCATCCTGAGTGAGTGTCCTAGACACTTGGCTAAAGGTTAAAAGAGAGGGTGTCATCCTTCTCCTTCCTTCCCACCCCAGCTATTTTGTGTGAACTTGTGTGCAGGGCCTGATCGATAGGTGACTTCTGAGAGCACATCCTGATTGAGCCTTGTGTGCAATTTTAGACAGCTGAATGCCTATTTTCCCCTCTTTTGTGAATCACAAGTAGAGGTAGGCACTAGGGTGACCAGATGTCCTGATTTTATAGGGACAGTCCCGATTTTCAGGGCTTTTTCTTATATAGGCGCCTATTACCCCCTCACCCCCGTCCCGATTTTTCACATTTGCTATTTGGTCACCCTAGTAGATACCTTCCTGCAGCTGGAATTTAGGTGCTGAACTCTGTGAGAAAGGCGGGACTTAACACCCCCCTCCCCTCTTGGCAGCCTCTCCTATTGGCTAGTTTAGGTGCCGCCACACTTAGCATGCTGGCTTTGTGACTTGCTGTCTCTCCCCATTCATTGTATAGGAGCATAGGCATCTAACTGAGGCTTTGTGGATCACAGCGTTGTTCCTGTGATTTTCTAGGCACCTAAAAGTGAGATGCCCTGACACTCAGCATCACAACACCCAAGTCCCTTTGTGGAGCTAGGCCAAGGCTTTTAAGGTGCTGAGCCTAATGAGACTCAGCTGTGCCTAACTAGTTCCCAGCTGGAGCTGCCTCCATGAGCTGCCCCTGAACTGTAAATCTATTCCACCAAATCCCAGCTCACTGTCTGGCTTGGCAGGCTCTCTTGCTAAGGTCACCTTTGGGTTGGGGTGCATAAGAGCTGTGGGGTTCCCTCCCAGCAGCACCAAGAGATCTGTACATCTCAACATGCTTCACATCATTAATATGTTTAAATAGTATAGGTAGGGCCCTACCAAATTCACAGTCCATGTTGCTAAATGTCATGGTCACAAGATTTAAAAAAATCTTAAATTTCCCGGTTTCAGATATTTAAATCTGAAATTTCATAGTGTTGTAACCTTGGGGGTCCCACCCAAAAGGCGGTTGTGTGTATGTGGGGGTGTTGCAAGGCTATTGTAGGGAGGTTATGGTATTGCCACCCTTACTTCTGCGCTGCTGCTGACAGTGGCGCTGCCTTCAGAGCTGGGCTCCCAGCCAGCAGCTGCAGAGAGGTTCCCTGAGATGGGTCCCTCCTCAGTCCATCTGGGATTAGAAGCTGGAGCCTGGCACATGGTAGGAGCTCCCAGCCTTGCCCTCCCTAGCTTTGAGCCCAGTGCTCAGGGTTAAAGGGGCCTTGGGCTGGCTGTGTGTGTCGGAGGGTGGTGATCATGCCCCCCCTTATCATGGTGCTCTGGGTGATTGCCCACATTGCCCACCCATACGGCCAGCCCTGCCTGCCCCATACTACGCCTCCCTCACTTCTGCCCTGATGCTGGCTGTGGTGCTGCTTTCAAAGCTGGGTGCCTGCCCAGCAGCCGCTGCTCTCCGGCCAACCAGCTGTAAAGACAGTGCAGAAGTAAGGGTGGCAATACCATGACCGCCCTACAATAGCCACATTTCACGGGGGAGACCAGATTTCACGGTCCGTGACGTGTTTTTCACGTCTGTGAATTTGGTAGGGCCCTATGTATGGGCCATGTGCAAGATAAGCAAGAAATAGCTATGTCGAAGAGCTGGGCCAAGTTTGCTAGTGACCTCAGGTGCTTCCATTTTTGGATGTCCAATTTGAGACACCTTAAAAGGGGCCCTGATTTCAGATGGTCAGTACTCAGCACTTTCTGCAAATGAAGGCTATTAAAGGTGTCTCAAGCTGAGCACCCTTAATCAGTAATCATTGCTGAAAATTATGTCCCTAGGCCAGAGCTATCTTCATTTTGATATAAAAATGACTAATACAAAAAGAGCCATGAGAAGAATTTTGCCTGACATGTCGGCTACTTGCTGCTTCTCTGCTCTCAATTTGTGCAGTGTTAGTCAATTGTTAACAGACATTTCATCCATTATAACAGTAGAATTAATCAAGTTTAAGCCTGCTGAGCCATCATCCAGGCAGAGCTGTCAGTCCTTGGGATATGGAAGTACCCCCGCTGGTGGGTTTGAAATGATTGTGTCTGCTTGAATTCAAAGAAAGAAACAATTATTTTGAGATATTGACCAAGGCCATCAGACTTCTGCTTCTGAAAACTGGAACAGTAAATTGAATATCTAACCAGGGAACATTTGTACCAAGGAGGAACATTCAGAGGGTTTTTGGTGGGTAGGGATGGGATCCTCAACATTTATTCAAGGCTGAGTCTGTTAGAACCACTATTCGCTGTTACATAGCAGTACCGCACCACAGGCTTTTTATATGTGTTAGCAACCATATGACAAATCCTATTGTTTCCCACTCAGATCTTCAGGAAACAGGATACTATTTTAATCGACTTAGCAATGAAAATTGTCTGCTGTAAGTTTTACTATGCTAAGCAGATCCATGGGGTGCTGACTCATGCCACAAGTACAAATGTCTGTGCTGGTAAACAGTCCATGTGAGTTCTGTTTTTAAATGCAGCCTTTGGATTCAAAGATGTTCTTGATATCTTACTTCCTAGTGCTTGACCTTGGGAACATTATGTACAAGGGTTGTAAGCACAGTTTGCCTGGGGAGTGTATTAAACAGTATTTACAGAAAGATGGGAAGAACAACAAAGCTTGTGTAGCTTTCACAATTATTATATTAAATATTAATTTCAATAATTGGCAAAATGGAATATATATCTTGATACAATAAGGCTTACACTTGATTAATTCTTCCGTTATAATGGGTGATGAGCTGGTGATAATGAATAAGTTAAAATAAATAGAAAAAATAGCTCCTAGTATGAATTCCTTGGAGAGAAAGAGAGAGTGAGTGTCAGTGAAAATAACGTCTCTACATATGGCCTCCCATTGTGTTTTAAATGTGATTGTGAAGGGAGTGATGTTTTAGCGTTTGGCTACCTCAACTCACACTTAACTTAATGAGAGACTTTCCTTCCAGTGGTAGTTCAATTGAATCACAGCTGTTGCTTTAGGAGGGATGTCAGTGTTTTCCCTCTCCAGTTCAGCATCCACCACTAAGACATAGTGAGAAGGAAATTCAGACACAGGGCTGTATGCATAATGCATGTTCTTCTGGAACAGCATAAACAGTATCTATACCATGCTCAGCATAAACAGTATCTATACTGTGAATAGGCTCTTTCCTGTAAAATATAAAGTAGGGCAATCCACAGTTGGGCTAGAGCTCTAGACACAACCCGACAAGGACCCAGTCCAACTCCCAGAGAAGTCAATGGCTGAGGCTATGTCTACACTACCACGGTAAGTCGACCTAAGTTATGTAACTCCAGCTACATGAATAACATAGCTGGAGTCGACGTAGCTTAGGTCGACTTACTGCGGTGTCTACACCGCACTGGGTTGACAGGAGACACTCTCCAGTTGACTTATCTTCTCTCATTCCCGGTGGAGTACCGGGGTCGACTGGAGAGCGCTCTGCTGTCGATTTAGCTGGTCTTCACTAGATGCATTGATCGCCGGAACCTCGATTTCCTCTAGCCCCCTAGAGGAAAGGCTGCTTATAGAATCTTTTGCCGGTATAGCTGCATCTACTCAGGGTTTTTTTTTGCCAACAGAGCTGTGTTGGTTAAGGGTGTGGATTTTTTCACACCCCTGATCAACATAGGTATGATTGCAAAACTTTGTATTGTAGACCTGGCCAATGGCTTTGGAAGTGAATTAAGCTAAACCTAATTAAGGCCACTCTAATTCTGAATGAGACTGTCCACACATGGATTTAATGCAGTTTAACAAATCTGCTTTGAATGCACACCTTTAGTTATTTCAGATTATTATTATTAATAATAATTATTATTATTTTGAGTGTCCCTGTGTAGACAACCCTAAATGAAGCAGTCTTCTGGGATAAGCCTTAAGGGAAAGAAGAACAGCGTGCCCTGGCTTATCTTCCAACACTCCCCACCAAAATCTGAAGCTCATTTAGAAAGGAACAGTATGAATGCTAGAATACTAACCAAAACTGAGGCTTGGTCTAAATCTAAAACTAAGGTCAACTCAGGGCTGTGAAAAATTTCACGCTTTCCACCATAGGTAGGTCAACCTAACCCTCTGTGTAGACGTGGCTAGGTCAATGGAAGGATTCTTCCGTCAACCTAGCTACTGCCTCTTGAAGAGGTTTATTACCTACATCAATGGAAAAATCTCTTCCATTGCTGTAGGAAGAATCTATGCTACAGTGGCATAGATGTAGCACCCTAATTGTGACACTGTAGTCAGGGCCGGCTCCAGCATTTCTGCCGCCCCAAGCAAAAAAAAAAAAAAAAGCCGCGATCGGCGGGGCAGTACAGCGGCAGGTCCTTTGCTCCTAGAGGGAGTGAGGGACCTGCCGCCCCCGAATTGCCTCAGGTGCCGCCCCTCTCCCTTGGCCGCCCCAAGCACCTGCTTGTTCAGCTGGTGCCTGGAGCCGGCCCTGACTGTAGTATAGACGTACCCTAAGGCTTCGTCTAACTACAATGCTTTGCCAACATAGCTAGCTCAGCTAGGAGTTTGAAAAATCACCCCCACCCCCACATGACATAGCTGTACTGGCAAAATCCCTGGTATAGGGTATTGGTTGGTAACAATGCCAACAGAAGAGCGCTACTGTGATTAGCTAATATCGTTCAGGGAGGTGATTTAGCTATGCAGGCAGAACTCCTTTTGTTGGCTTACACTATGTCTCCACTAGGGGGCTCTGCTGGCATAGTTGTACTAGCAAAGACTCCATAGTGAAGACAAGCCCGAAATAACATTTAATATAGACTCATAGATTCTAGAGCATAGCTTTGATGTTAATAACCCTTTTCTCCTGTTTTTGTAACTACATTCAGGGTTTGAAGAGTAGTAAAGTTGTTGCTTGTTTAGTGTGTGGCTGAACTACTTTTTCCCCCAAGAGAAATGTTACTGCAAGAGGCAGTCCTTTAAATATTGTAGGAAGAACTTTGCTAAGATCATAACAAAATGCTTTGTCAGTTAGGGTATTGAGCAGAGGGCCTAAATGCAAACCATGGGTGAAATTATGACCAATCTGGCTAAGTTGTAGAATTCTGAGGGTTACACATGCATGATATAAGGTGCATAAATGGAATATGAAAATGTATCCTTAACTAGGTAAAGTCTTTACATTACACCTGATATGACTGATCCTTGCATGCCATGCATCAACCAAGATGATCCATGCACTTTCGTTGGTCTGGGCAGAACTTCTGCATAGGCGGCAGGCACTTTGGTTGCTTATGTGCCAAGAGTGTGGGAATTGGGCAAGGAGGTGATGGGCTCATACATTCATAGACTTTTAAGGCCAGAAGGGACTGTTGTGATTATCTATTTTGATCTTCTGCATGACACAAGCCATAGGATTTCCATGAATTAATTCCTGCTTCAAGTCAAATAGCTGTTGTTGAAATAGAGCATATCTCTTAGAAAAACATCCAATGATGTAGAATCAACCACAACTCTTGCTAAGTTGTTCTAATGGTTAATTACCTTCACTGTTTAAAAAAATCATCTTATTTCTAATCTGATTTTTGTCTAGCTTCATCTTCCATCCATTGGGTCCAGCTACTGCTATACCTGTGTCTGCTAGATTGCAGAACCCTCTATTATCACATTTCTGTCCCCCATGTGCAGATACTTAAAGATTTTGCTCAAATCACTCCTTAAACTTGTTAAACAGATCTCACTAATAATGCATGTTGGCCAAATCTTTAATCATTCTTGTGGCAGGGACTGGATGGATGCAGAGCGGAAAGCATGGTTCATCCTCCAAGATCCCTAGAGTGAGTTTCCCAGAGCTCCCCCCTACGGTGATGGGCCTTAGCCCTTCCCCAGCACAAGCTCAGCCCTGTAAGGGTGCTAGCTGGCCTCCAACCTACTTCAGTGAGAAAAAGATGTTTTGATTGTAAAAGAGCAACTCAGATTCCTTTAAACCCATTTAAAGCTTGGGTTGCCAGGAAGCTGTAGATCTAGCTTAGTTTAGCTCTCTCTAGCCCATATAATTAAAGCTAGCATTTGGCACAAGAGTCAAAAACTAGGGGTATTTAGGAGCCTTTATATAAAGTACAGCTAAAAGAAGCAGCCAGGAAGACAAAGCAGTCTTTCCTCCGTTTCTTTACCATGCTAAACAACTTTCAGTAATAAAGACTTTAATAAAGAGTGTAAAATGTTGGGCACCTTGACTACTTGCTTCAATGCAGAGAAAACCTTCCATGTTGAAAGAAAACTGTTCCATGCCTCTTTGCAATCCTTTTGTTTCTCTGGCAACCAAATAAACGAGGTATTTGCACCCTGCTGAGCTCATTAAGTGTGTGAGTGAGAATTTAAGGGTTTTAGCATACTATGGAATCCCTGTGGCCTGAAGCTCTAGGCTAGGGGTAGGGAGCTGGCTACTACCATCTGTGGGTGAACAGGAGAAAGAGCAGACAGAAGCTCCACAGGGAAGGAGCTCTCTACACCATCTACTGGTGAACCAAGAGATCTATTTAAATGAGCTTTCTACCCAGAAATCCTCCAACTGAGGGTCTGGGGAGACACCAGAACTGTGCACAAACTCTGAGTTGAACTGAGAGGGAAGGGAGGGGACAGGCCTACCTTGTGGCAAGGATTCTGCTCAGTGATCCTATATGCTATTTTGATCTTGCTCCAGAAAAGACTTTACAAAGAGACAACATACAGGCATCTTCACAAGAAGAGATTGTGCAGAGCTGACTTTGTGATACAGCAGTGACTTTGTGGAGAAAGGTGACTTTGGGATGAAGCAGCTCTTTGCTGAAGCTGCAGAGGGCAGCAACAGAGCTGAATGAACTCCCAGGAGGGTCCCCTTTCCCAGTACCAATACAGCTGAAATTGCTAAAGTAGGGTTATGTGGGGGAGTTTCAGAATCAGACCAGACAGCACTTCCCCTTGGGGCTGGAGCCAGGGCTGCCTGACCGCTCTCTTGAACTCTGGGATTCTTCTAACCGTTGACACCAAACTGTGAGTGGGGTGTAATGGAGGGGGGAAGTAGTGTGATAAAGGGATATTTGTTTATTGGATGCTTATTGGTGGGTGGGAAACTGAGTTAAAGGATGCTGTGGGGCTGGATGTTTTATTTTATGATTTAATTATATAGCTATATTGTTGCTGTGTTCCATGGTCCCCTAATAGGCTTTACTTGTTTCCTATGCAGACTCAGTCCTTGCAAGTGGGGAAGTATTGACTCTGAAGTGTGTCCTGGGAAGGTAATTTGTTCTTCCCAGGTTTCTGGGTGGGGGCGCGAGTTGCTGGTGTTGGTTAGTTTTTAGCAGAACCGCTAGATCTTTGACTCCCGCCTGTGTTGCAGCTAACAACACCTAGCAGAAGGGTTGCAGTTACCTAAAATGGCTAACATGGTCCAGACATCCTGGCAGCCTGAGTTAACACTGGCTTGCTTCTTCCCATTCTGTTCTTCAAATGGCCAGGGAGGCAGAGTTGATTAGGCACAATATTTGCCCTGTGTCTTTTGTTCCTTTATCAGTTGTGCAAAATCAGTGTAATTCAGGGGTTCTCAAACTTCATTGCACCACAACCTCCATCTGATAACAAAAATTACTACACGACCCCAGGAGGGGGGATCGAAGCCTGAGCCTACCCGAGTCCTGCCAAAGCCCGAGCCCCACCACCCCGGGCAGGGGGACCAAAGCCCAAGGGCTTCAGGCCCAGGCAGGAGGCCTGTAACCTGAGCCCTGCCATTCATGGCTGAAGCCCTCAGGCTTTGGCTTAGGCCCCAGGCGGTGGGGCTCAGGCTTTGACCCCAGGCGGTGGGGCTTGGGCTTCAGCCCCGTGCCCCAGCAAGTCTAATGCAAGCCCTGGTGACCCCATTAGAATGGAGTCGCCACCCATTTTGGGGTCCTGACCCACAGTTTGAGAACCACTGGTGTAATTCTTTAGGAGATGGGGCCCAAGGTAGAAGGCTTGGATTTAGATTTCCCCAAAGTGCCTGGTGTTCAGAGCTGGTGTTACAGAGGTAACCTAGAGCTGGTGTCGATGGTTCCCGGCCAATGGGAGCTGCGGAGCTGGCACTCAGGGCAGTGCATGGAGCCTCCCTGGCTGCCCATGCATCTAGGGGCTGCAGGGACCTGACGGCCACTTTCGGGAGCCACGCAGAGCTAGGGCAGGCAGGGAGCCTGCCTTAGCCCTGGTCCCGGACTTTTAACGGCACCAGCGACCGGAGCCACCAGAGTGCCTTTTCGATCGGGCACTCCGGTCGAAAACTGGACACCCGGCAACCCTGGTGCTGTCTGCTCTACTGTAATGGGTACTATACAAGTCAACCATGAATTTCTGATCTGGATCCAAATTTGTCTCACAGCTCTGATCCAGGGTGTTCATCCAGGCACTTCTCTGTACTTTAAAGATGATACTTCTTAAACAGAGATTCTTCTGTGCTTCTTTCTTAAAAGCTAGTAGTCGAGAACACATAAAAAACCCTGTAATAATAAATCAGTGTGCATAGCATAGCACCTGTTAGCACCTCTACAACAACAATGTGCACGATGTAGCAATCAGGAGCACCCCTACAATAACAAATCAGCATGCACAGCACCAATGAGCAACCAAGCAAAACCAAATCTCCCTGCACAGCCCTTTTGAGTGACTCTACTCTAACAATGAGCAACAGCAAGGCAGTGTGGGAGAAAAACTGCATTAAATATATTAGTTGCAAGCTGGCAAATAGCTGTTAATAACAGAGAACAGAAATGATGGATTTGATAAATTCTGAAAAATGCCTCATCATTTTCATTCTAAACTAACCCAGCCTCACCTCAGGGTTGGAAAGTCTGAGGTGTTCCCATTTGTTTAGATAGAACTAATCTAATAACAGAATGTTAAACAGGAACTTGATTATAAAATAATAATGTGTGGATTATACCAAGTGCAGCTGTCTTTCACCAGTGGTAATGTTCCCATCCAACTGAGACAATGAAATGAGTTTTCTCACATGCCACAGGCAGACATTGTCTCCTGGGAAGCCATAGACACACAATCATCAGGTTGCCAGTCTTAATAACTTTCTGAATCACCTACAAGCAACTGTATACATGTGAGACTGGAGGGAAATAGTCCTTGAGCTGTCAGCATCCTGTTCTCCTATGGCTGTTTCCCAAGTAACAGGATCTGCACAGCATCTCTTCTTCATGGTTGCGTAGCTTTAAAGGTAGCTGTTTGGTCTGCCTGGCTTGTTTGTGCCCAGCCACGTGTGTGTGTGCAATTTAGTATTTGCTTGTGCAAATTGTGACTTGCTTCTATGCATTGGTAACCAACGGGTTGGATATTGGACCAATGAAAAATTGCTTCTTTCAGAATCTTGCCCTTTATTATTGGGCAGATACAATAACCAGATGCTTAACACACGTGAATTATTTTGCGATCTGTATTGTTACTGGATATTTTGAGCCCAGTCTTATCATCCATACTTGGACAAAATTCCTATTGAAATCAATGAGTGTCTGGTCTGAATAAAGGCTGTAGGACTGAGTCCCTAGGCCCTGACCTTGTGGTAACCGGTGCACTTCTTGCAAGGTGCTCAAAGCCCTCCCCTGACAATTCCTATTGCAAGAGGAACTTGGGATCTCATAGGTCCTCTTAGGATCTGTCCCATAGTTTGCAAATAATTGAATTAGCTGTGAGGAAATGAGAAGCTGAACAGTTAATAAAATATACATTAGTGGACACTGTGGCAGGGTGTACCAACGCCACACAGGACCAATAGGGGTGGACAAATCACTATGGACCCAGGAGGCCACGCCCCCTTTCCCTGCTGCACGTGCTCCAGGTGGAAGAGCCAGATAAAAGGAGGCAGCCCAGCTCTGTCGAGGCGGTCGGCGGAGGGAGCAGGACGTGTACTGCGGGTTCCTGCAGGAGTACCTGCGACGCTCCAGGCGGTAGAGCTGGTAGACACAGACTACGCCGTGGACAACTCACTGACTGCAAGGACTGACAGGAAAGCCGAGGTGCCACCAGCTGTGGAGACGCCTAGGATGCAACTAGTGGTAGGAAGTGACCCAGGGGAGGTAGTAGAAGCGGATACCTGAAACCCTGATGGGGAGTTCTCTAGCTCATAGGGCTCTGGGTCAGAACCCGGTGGAGAGGGCGGGGTCAGGTTCCCCCACCACATCCTGAGTGCTACTGTTTGCCCCAGCCAGGAGGCTGCAGGGTTCTAGACCAGGGTTTCTCAAATTTCATTGCACTGCGACCTCATTCTGACAACAAAAATTACTACATGACCCCAGGAGGGAGGACCGAAGCCTGAGCCTGCCTGAGGCCCACCACCCCGGGCGGGGGGACCAAAGGCCAAGGGCTTCAGCCCCAGGCAGGAGGCCTGTAATCTGAGCCCCGCCACCCTGGGGCTGAAGCTCTCAGGCTTTGGCTTCGGCCCCAGGCGGTGGGGCTTGAGCTTCGGCCCCAGGCCCCAGCATGTCTAATGCCAGCCCCGGTGACCCCATTAGAACAGAGTTGTGACCCACTTTGGGGGTCCCAACCCACAGTTTGAGAACTGCTGCTTTAGACTGTTTGTTTGTTTTTCCTGCCCAAGGGGTTCAGACCATTCGTTTGTGACCCAGTCAGGGGACCAGAATGCCGCAATCACCTGCTTAACAGAGAGTCCCGACGACTGGGTGATGGGGTGTACCAACCCCGTACGGGACCAACGGGGGCGACCCAGTTCGGCATGCATGGCATCTGTCACAGACACTACCAATGAAATTGAAATTCTGTGCCATAAATTCATGCCCTGCAGTATTTCTTAAGATGATAGATAAAGCTAGCTGGAAAAGTGATTTCCATCTAAAACTGACAACAGTTGCTTGGACTATAGCACCTACAGCTTAAAAAAATCATAAAAATTCCTTTCTGAACTCTTCTAAATGGAACTGACTAAAGATAAAAAATAGGAATAATTTCCCCCCAATCATCTACAGTATGTTTGACGTCCTATTACTGACATCTGAATTACATTGCTGAAGCAATTACCACATGTGCTTGCAAATTAGAACCCCTTTGCAGGTTTTTATTTCTAAATTATAAAAATGCTCTCATATGAAGCAAATGCAATTGTTAGAAAAAGTCCCCATTCCCCCAAAACTGCTCTTGTTTCTGTTCTGTTCTATTCCAGGTAGCTTTTTATACCACACTTATCAGTGTAGTATCTGAGTGCCTTCCAGTCGTGCCTTAAGCAACGTGACTTCACATCTGTCACATGTTGTTTGTTCTCTCATCCTTTCTCCAGAGAAAGAAGCGCATGCAGTGGAGTGTCTTGTTTTGGAAGGTTGTTTCCAATATACCTGTTGCTATGACAGGCTGTTCTAACTAATGAAGTGTAATTACGATGAATACTAGAGTTGTGAACATTCTGTGAATGTAACATTACATAAACATAAAGAAATAAATAAATGATCTACATTACAAGAATGTTAAGGTTGCAATTTCATCACTCAGAAGTTAGGACATGCCAGAACTGAGGTTGCCTTAAAACCTTAATTCAGCCCCCTTGTGCATATGCATTATGATACAGTCGTTAATTACATGATCACATACTATTTTTTCCACAGGACCGCTGCTTTATTCAGTTCACAGGATGGATTTGCTCTAGGGATAAATCAGGGCTGTGTAGTGAAGGAGGCTGTTGTCTGTAGGACCCCTGCTTCATTTGTAGTAGAAGGAGGAAGGTGTGCAGTAAATGAGGCAGAGGACTGAAGGAGGAAAAGGGATGGTCTCGTGGCTAAGGTGGTTGAATGCTGCCCCGGAGAACTGAATTCTATCCCTGCCTCTTCCAAAGAATGTCTGCATGATACTGGGCAGGTGACTTAAACCAAACTTTCACAGGTGTTTGCTAATTGTGTGTTCCTCATTTTCCGGGCACCCAGAGACACTTGAGGCTAGAATTGCAGAAGTGCTGAGCACTCACAACTGTAACTGAAGTCAATGAGAGTTATGCCTGAATATATAAAGTGTTATCAAAATGCTAAGTACTCTGGAAAATCAAGAGTAGGCCCTAGGTGTCTTAAATTGGGTACCCAAAATTAGTGGATATTTTTTGACAATTTTGGCCTCCATCTCTCTGTGCCTGAGTTCCCCAAGTGTAAAATGGAAATAATACTGCCACTTAATCTCACGGGTGGTGAAGATTAATTCATGTTTATGAAGCATTCAGAAATTATGATGAGAATGCCACAGAAACACTCAGAAGGAAAGTAATAATTGTATATTTGGAGCAGGGATTGGACGTATAGATTAACTAAGGTCTGTGGCCACACATTGAATGAGAAAGATAAAGAGATATTGAATAATTGCACTGAATGAGACAGGGGTGATGTAGAAAAATAGCATGTGATTATGTAGACAGCATACAACACAGGAGTTGAATGCTGCCTTCTAGCTGTTGCTTTTACATTGAAATATAGTGCAGGTCCTTGCTTGCCAGCTTCAGGAGAGTGAAGCTCATGTATTTCAACCTACCCAGTAAGGAGATCCTGAATTTTCATTAAGAGGACTAATTAGGATAACTATCATGATTGACCCTGAGAAGGAATCCTGGCTATGCCTGCATGCAGCTGATTTAATTCTGTGTTAAATCCAGCTGTTGGTCTCAGGTTGTGCTTATGAGCAGATCTTTACCTGGGTCCATTCCAGGGTCCATTTTATAGGCCTGGGTTCCTAACAGAATGCATATCACTAGGAAGAAAGCATCAGAATCAGAAAAGTATTCTGTTCCTTTAACATCCAGCAAGACTGTGATGCAAACATTTGAAAAACAGTTGTGGTTGTAAAGGACCATTATGGTTATTCATCCTTTCTCAAATAATCTGCTATCTGCTCTGTTTCTCTCTTTGAACGTAGTTGAAGACATAAATCAGTCTCCCAGAAGACATAGAACTTTGGAGGAAAAATATTATTTTGTAATTAATTTGATACTTTTAATATTTCCCCCCTAGAGATGACAGACATCCTTGGCACAATGGTTGCTCCAGTTTCTCAGAAACAAATGACACCAATTGTTGTGATCTGTGTAAATGGATTATTAAAAAGAACATTTTGGTAACTGGGTGTGTAGATCAAAATCTGGTAGAGCACTGTTCCCCGAGATGTTGTCTATTGACAGGATGTTGGAGCTTACATAACATAGCCAGAAGATGCAGCAAATATTTTTTGCTGTACTGTTGTAGCATGTGGACTGTAAACCATAGATTGAAGTTTCAAGGTGGACACTGAAAATCAGAGGCTGCTTTGGAGAAGGCTGACCGTAATCTCTCTCTGTCTAAATTCCATGCTTGTAAAATGAGGATTATTATTTATATTTCAGTAATGCTTAGAAGCCTCAGACATGGACCATGAGCCATTATGCTAGGTGCTGTAAAATACAACAGTAAATAGTTCCCTATCTTGCAGGGGCATTTGTCAATTCACATTTGTGAGGTGATTAGACACTACTATAATGAGCCTTATAGAAAAGCCTATAAGTGCATTTTCTTCAGCACAAAATATACTGCTTTGCACAGCACAATGGAGATGTTACAGGTAAAGGTACCTCTGACCAGAGATGTATCCTTTGGAGATATATAGTTTTGGGAGTAGTGGAGTGCATTTCATATGGACTTATTTAATAAAGTATTCTTGAAAAAAAATAGGACCAGTTCCTCAGCTGATGTGAATTGATGTACCTTCATTGACTTCCTCCGATGATTTGTCCCATAAAACTAATTTTAAAAGTTCTGGGTTATACATTTTTCAATACTTTCTGTTTCACCAACTGGATATTGAATAGGTGGAATTTCCAAGCTGCTGGTATTTCTGAGAGTCTGCTTCAGATGTACAAGTTGGAATTTAAGATCTGAGAGAGATAATGAGTTTTAAAATTAAATAAACCATGAACACCTGAGCATCCTGAAAGCGGATAGCACAAGCTGTGGACCTACAATGAATTTAATTGGAAATAACTAAGATTTAAATGGCTCGTGACCCTGGCATTTATTTTCAAGGATTTCTTGCTAGTCATCTTCTGACTTTCCCTTTTCGTTTTAGATAAGGATATTTTATTTAATGGAATTGTCAATCTTTACATCCTGTCAAACATAAAACATTTATAATAGGATCTGCAAGCTGAGGAAGTGAGTTATTTATTGTTTTTCTGCACACGTGATATCCTCAAGGAGGAAATAGTTCAGGGCCTGATCCTGTAGCTCTCTTCGCAGGAAAACTCCATCGGCCATAGATTCTTGATGAAGATGTCACCAACAAGCCATCTTCACACTTTACAGACCCTGTTATTAATGGATGAGTGTGTGAGATGTCTAATCTGATGTATAGCTGGATGGGAGTTTTTCCTGAAAAGGGCTCTTAAAAAGGCTTGTATTTATTAGCCTTCCACATCAGCAGAGGATGGTTCTCAGCCTACGTTCCAGTGATGTAGGGTTGCTTGTATTTATGAACAGAGCTGGCTGAAACTGGATTTCTGATTCAAGGGGAATGTTGATATTTTAAAATTTGGTTTTGTTCCACATTGTTTTTGATGTTTTTAGTACTGACAGCATGAGGCCTCCAGCATATGTCACTCAAACCGAAGTTCCCCGTGATCACACAGTTTTCCCCCCTCCCCTATACATTATAGATAGGTGCCTAACGAGCTGCTCACACTGTTCCCTAGTGTGATTTGGTGGTCTGTAGCAGACACCGAGTAATATCCCAATTTGTGCTTGATCTGTTAGGATGATGATCCATAAGCATTGAAGATCATTTTCTTCCAAATTATCAGTGACTTGGAAACAGGTAATGTCATTTTTGACATAGAGTGCCAACTCCTCCCATTTTGTCCACTCAGCCCTTCCTAAATAGATTATAACCATTGATTTTAATATTCCAAGTGTGCGTATCATTTAGTAAAACCAGCTAGATCACATTTATGCTCATAAATGAGTACATCCAGTGGCTTGCACAGGCTCTTAGCATTGATGTAAAGGCAAGAATTTCTTCTCTTCATGTGCTTTGGTTCCTTGATTTATTTTTTTCTCAGCATCTTGATTCTGTGCTAAATGACAGCTCATATCTTCCCTCTTTTTATCATCCTCTTTTGTTATTAGTTTAACGCCATTCTGACTACTCTAGCCAGCCCAGTCCCTGTGGATATTGGTTCCCATTCTACTGATTTAGAGGCTATCCAAACTATATAGCCCATCTTCCCATAGAATGTGCACCAGTGTTCCACAAAACTACAACCCTACGTCACTTACCTAGCCAGTGGTTCACATCCAGAATCTTCTGTCTTCCTTTGTCCATGGGACAGGAAAGATCTCAGAGAAGATTGTGTGGACATTCTTCTTCTTCTTCAGCACACTTCTGAGTTTCCTGAAGTCCTCTCTCATCTGTAAGATATTCTAAGATGCAGTGTCATTAATGCTGATATGAACCATCACTAGTGGATCCTTGCCCGACAATGTCAGAAGCCTATCCAATCTTAGAGTGACATCCTCTTATGCCTTGGCTCCAGGCAGGCAGCACACTATCCTGTTGCCCACTTGTCCCTTGCAGAGTGCTCTTTGGATCCTTCCTAGTATTGAATCCCCAACAGGGATCATCTGTCTTGCTTAGGTTGTTGGAGAATTTTTTGTGGACAAGTTTGCTTTTCTTACAGGTTGGGCTGAGCTGCCATCCATAGGTGTGTCTTATACATCTCTCCATTCCCTTGGACCAGCTAGATCTTGAGAGGTATTATCCACAGTTTCCACATAGAGGACCTGTTATTGATTGGAGACTTCTAGGTGCATAGAATTCCTTCTGGTCCTCTTCTCTCTGGTTCCAGAGCCTTCCCATCCTCATCTGTCTGCAGTTGTGAAGAATGTCAATGTGATCTCTTGCCTCTAGTGGTTACAAACTGCCAGACCTCCTCTCTGACTTCCCGTTTCTCCAACTCCTTGGTGCCAGCTCCTTTCTTCCTTGAGCCTGGGGTACTGCTGTTTCCCAAACCTGACTGTCTAGGAACTTCTCATCTTCTCTGACTCTCAGTAGCATCTCTACTTGCCTCCCCAATCCAAGGATCTTTTCCTCTAGCAGAGCCACCAAATTGCACTTCTGCAATAGATGTGCCTTGTTGTCTTTCTGTGCCTGGTCACCACCTCTGTTCCATCACTGGCCATATTGCTGAACCTGGAAAGAAAGCCTCTCACACTCCTTCTCACATCTCCCTGTTCTTAAAAACCTCCAATGATGGAGATTCCACAACTTCTCTAGGTAATTTGTTCCAGTGCTTAACTACCCTTACAGTTGAGAAGTTTTTTCTAATGTCAAAATCTCCTTTATTGCAATTTAAGCCCATTACTTCTTGTCTTGTCCCCTGTGGTTAAGGAGAACAATTTTCACTCTCCTCTTTATAACAACCCTTTATGTACATGAATACTGTTATCATGTTCCTCCTCAATCTTCTCTTCCCCAGACTAAACAAACCCAATTTTTTCAATCTTCCTCATAGGTCAAGTTTTTTAGACCTTTAATCATGTTTGTTGCTCTCTTCTGGACTTTCTCCAATTTGTCCACATCTTTCCTGAAGTGTGGTGCCCAGTTGAGGCCTTATCAGTGCTGAGTAGAGTGGAAGAATTACTACTTGTGTCTTGCTTACAACATTCCAGTTAATACATCCCAGAATAATGTTTGCTTTTTTTGCAGCAGTATTACATTGTTGACTCATATTTAGTTTGTGATCCACTATAACCCCCAGATTCTTTTCTCCAGTACTCCTTCCTAGGCAAGCATTTCCCAGTTGATTATTCCTTCTTAAGTGCAGGTACTTTGCTTTTGTACTTATTGAATTTCATCCCATTTAATTCAGACCATTTCTGAATGGTATGGTATTTTCCTTGTATAAATCTCAAAAATCTTTATCCCCATTGTATAGATGGAGAAATGGAGGCACAGAGGAAGGTTAAACACCTTCCCCAAATTATCTCAGCAAGTCAATGGCAGAGCTGGGAACAGAATCCAGGTCACCTGACTTCTAGTCTAGTACCCTAACTGCTGGACTACTGTTCTGAGCTGGGGGAAACCTTGTTATGGGTTAAGTTAGAACCTCATTGAGATTGGGTGTGAATGCAACCTTCAATTAACATAATTGTCAGGATGAGTTAATTAGAAACCCCCCCACCCAAAAGTGGGTTCTGACCCCCGTCTCAGGAGTTTGAACTGAGTGGAAGATCTTTTGCTGAATATTTTGTGTGTGTGTGTGTGTGTGTGTGAGAGAGAGAGAGAGAGAGAGAGAGAGAGCAGAACACCCAGAAACTGAGAACAGACAGAGTAGAGAGAGGCAGAGGGAAAAAAAGCTTTTGTGTTTGTGGGCTGAAGAGACTTGGGGCTGTATACTAAGAAACTGCTCTTCTTGTTCTTGGTATCAGAGGGGTAGCCGTGTTAGTCTGTATCCACAAAAACAACGAGGAGTCCGGTGGCACCTTAAAGAATAACAGATTTATTGGACATAAGCTTTTGTGGGTAAAAACCCACTTCTTCAGATGCAACCTTCAGATGCAACCCCAAAGTGGGTTTTTACCCACGAAAGCTTATGCCCAAATAAATCTGTTAGTCTTTAAGGTGCCACCGGACCGTTGTTTTTCTTGTTCTTGGCTTCTCCTGCATTTGAAGGAGCAGGAGTTTGTACGTGCCTTGTAAATAAACAAGATTGCAGCAAAGAAAATACCAGGCTATGGCCAACTTCTACTCCTAATAGAAATGTCCTTAGGGCCCAAACGTTGACATGCTGCAGGGGTCAAAAACAGGAAACAATACCTACCATAAGAAAACTCTGAAATGAGAAAGGACGTGACAATTGCACTGCACACATTGTAGTGATTCAAAACACAATTTATGTGCACAAATTAGAGTCCTTGATTCTAGTTGTCTGATTTGAACCCACAATCACGTAGCGACACAGGTACACGGATTTGCACTCACGGCGTGTGTTGTGGCCAGAAATTGTACTCACCAAAGGAGACTCAGTGCCTTTTCAAAATGTGGGTTTATAGACTGAGTATTCTGCAATTTGCTATTAGTTTAATTCATTTGAAAATGAATGAGGTACAAACTGACTGCTTGACTTTAAATGTATTAAACCAGTTGATCCTACCAGGGGTCGATCTGAGTCAACATCTATCAACAATATCGGCAAACTGCCTTCATCTGTTTTCCTATGTTCATTCCCTTGTCTTTGTCAACATTAAAAACGTTTTTTTTTCTCAATGTGACTTCCTCAAGGAGAATTATTCATAAGGTAAACCCAGATTAAAGCATGATCAGTAGTTTACTAGGAAAGTGCAACTCTTGATGTAGCCCAAGTGTTTCTCTTAATGCTCGGGAAAGAGCTTTTTAAAAATATGATTTAGGTTCAGTTTTGCCGTCTGAAATCAGATAAAATTCCCAGTGAAGTTAAAAGGAATTTCACCTGAATAAGGACTAAATGCTGTGGGTTTTTGAATGAAAAGAAATAGCATGAAATCATGGCCCCACTAAAGTCAATGGCAAAACTCCCTCTGATTTCTGAGGGGCTGTGATTTTACTCATTGTCTCAGTGGCCCCGATCCTGCAAGCCATTCGGTATGAGTGAATCCCTGTGCGTGTGTGGATTCCTATTGACCTCAGTGAGGCGCAGCATAGGCTCAAGGAATAGCTTGCAGCATCTGGGCCTATGGCAACAGTCAGGAGGAGGCTGGTTAGGGAACTAGGAGTTACAGGGAGGGAATCCCTATAGTGTTGTCCAGAAATTACTCCTGGCAAGATATTATTTTGGTATATAGGTATCTACTTATAGGACCCTCATCAGAGTAGTAACTAAGCACTTTCTCAGATAGTTATTCTTGCCACTTGCTTTATCTTGCTGTTACCTGTCGTTTTATTGTCCTACACCCATTAGTGTTTTGCTTAGAATGGAAATATGTCAGCTCTGTTGGTGAGACTAATTTTTGAACATGGGAGGTTTACCAGGACATCCAAATCCAGTGCTGAGCTGAGCATCCAAATGTGGGATTGTGGATGTGCTAGTAAGACACTCATCTTTGCATATATAGTCTAGGGTGTCTATGAGGCAGTGTTCCTAGTGGTGCAATTACAGGACAGTGAGACAGGAAGACCTGGATTCCTTTCCTGGCTCTACCACCGATTTACCACACAACTGCAGGGAAATCACTTAATCTCAGTGTACCTCAGTTTACCTAGCTGTAAAATGGTCTAAATAATAATTACTCACTGGGATAGTGTGAGGTTTAGATAATGTACGTAAAGTGATATGAGATCTTCACGTGAAAGAAGTACAAGATAATACACCTCTACCTCAATATAACGCTGTCCTCGGGAGCCAAAAAATCTTACCGTGTTGTTGACGTCACCAGGCAACACCATCACCCCAGGTGACTCAGGAGGGTGGAAAATCACAAGTGTCAATGAAGCCTTCCTGCACTAGGCCTGAACCAAACTCCTTCCATGTTTAAACTCTAATCGACCTCAAAAGCCAGGTGCAAGTGAAATGTGTAAGCAGCTTAATATCAGTGGTAAACTCCCCTTTGCAGTATAATGAGGCCTGCATACCTCTGGCCGAAGGAAAGATAATAAATCAAAGGAACGGGACAAGATAGTAGTTCAAGAAGTTACTAACGAGCTGAACTTATAGCTGCCAACATAAACTAACTGCTTAAATGTAATTGCTATTTGCTTAGTAATTGTTACCAGGGATGGGAGGGGTAGAGAGAGAGGAATGGGGGGAGGGAAGGGAGGGGTTGTGGGGGAAGGAGGGGGTGAGGCTTGACTGTAAAGGTATAAAGGAAAAAAAACTGTTTCTGTTGGTGTGCTCGATTTGAGACGTGCCTGTCTCCTTGCACCGCTTTGAGATCTCAAATAAACTTTGTTTGCTTCTCCACCTGGTGTGTTTATTGGCGCGAAGCACGCCGGGCAACGAACCCCTGTTGCTTTGCCTCGGGCACCTCTGTGCCAGCAACAGTGTTATAGGTGAAACCGCGTTCTATTGAACTTGCTTTGATCCGCCGAAGTGCGCAGCCCCACCCCGCCCCCCCGGAGCACTGCTTTACCACATTATATCCGAATTCGTGTTATATCGGGTCGCGTTATATTGGGGTAGAGGTGTAGTATAATACACTACTACCAATCCTTGAACAACTTTACCTCTTTCCCACTTCATGCTTTATTAGTGTAGCCCATCGACCAATGCCTCTTGGCTTGGGATTCAAACTTGCTAATATTTTTTAAAGCAAACAATGCCTCTTGCCTGACTCTCAGGCTATGGGTAGATAGTAGTTTTAAGTGGAGATCAAGATGAAATGTAGGCACTGAGTCTATTTTTTAAAAGCATGATCTTTCCTGACCCTAAATCAAAACTGTTTTTGGAAGCATCACCATGGTGACACACAACTAACTGCATCATCATTGCTGGAGTTATCAAGAGATTCACTGCAAAATCTTGTGATAAATATGATATAACACTGTGATGTGTCATACTGCATTAGAGGACAGGCTTGCAGTAGGATGCGATATACTATTTAACACAGTCCCACAAAGAAGGCCAAGGTGTACCTATCAGAAAATTAAAAATATGTTATTTCCATTTATGCTCCTGCCAAATATATGTATGCAATTTATCATAGTAATTAGGTGCTCTAGCTAAAACTGTGCCTTTCTAAAGCACCAATGGAAAAAAATGTTTTGCCAGTAAACTTCTGTTTCAGAAGGTTGGCATCTATCTAGCATCTAGACCAGAAGCGGGCAAACTTTTTGGCCGGAGGGCCGCATCCAGTTTCCAAAATTGTATGGAGGGCCGGTTAGGGGAGGCTGTGGCTCCCCAAACAGCCAGGCGAGGCCCAGCCTCCGCCCCCACCTGGCCCCCCCCTGCTTCTCGCCCCCTGACGGCCCCCCCCCGGACTCCTGCCGCCCCATCAGCCCCCCTCTCTCCTTCCTGACTGCCCCCCCGGGACTCCTGCCTCCATTCAACTCCCCTGTTCCCTGCCCTCTGACCACCCCGCCCCCTATCCACACCCCCGCCCTCTGACCACCACCCCGAACTCCCCTGCCCTCTATCCAACCCCCTCTGCTCCCTGCCCCCTTACCGCGCTGCCTGGAGCATCAGTGGCTGGCGACGCTATAGCTGTGCCACCTGGCTGGAGCCAGCCATGCCACCGCACAGCACAGAGCACCGGGTCAGGCCGTGGCTCTGCAGCTGCGCTGCCCCAGGAGCTCACAGCCCCGCCGCCCAGAGCATTGCGCCGCCGGCGGGGTGAGCTGAGGCTGTAGGGGAGGGGGAACAGCAGGGGAGGGGCTGGGGGCGAGTCTCCCAGGGCAGGAGCTCAGGGGCCGGGCAGGAGGGTCCTGTGAGCCGGATGTGGCCCACGGGCCGTAGTTTGCCCACCTCTGTTCTAGACGTACCTTCAGGTTTATTCTTTTCCTAAGAAACTCCTTTGGATTCACAGTGTGTTTTGCTATGATGATATTAAAACGTATTATTTTTAATGACTGTTATTTCATTTCCATTGCGAAAGAAGCAATCTCTTGTTATAGAAAAATACAAGCATTTCAATTCTGGACTGGGTCTAACAAAATTGCCACGGATTCAAGATGTAATGATATGTGCACTGACATACATCAAAAACGTTTGATCGCATTCTGCTGATTATTATGTAGGCTTCCCTTTTATGTGGTTAATTTATTTTACAACTTTGTTAGACCTTTGTCTTGTGTCTCAAATATTGATCAGTTGGTCAGAGTGTGTTAGGATTTCTAGCTGCCCCCACCCTCAACAATGGGGAGGGATAGCTCAGTGGTTTGCACGTTGGCCTGCTAAACCCAAGGTTGTGAGCTCAGCCCTTGAGGGGGCCATCTAGGGAGCTGGGGCAAAAATCAGTACTTGGTCCTGCTAGTGAAAGCAGAGGGCTGGACTTGATGACTTTCCAGTTCTATGAGATAGGAATATCTCCATATGTATATAAGTGATACATCATTTCTTATACCTCTCATTGGATATGCTCAAATTAGAATAATAAATATCTTGCAAACTTTATATACTAGTCATGATTCTACCTCCATTGAAATCAGTGGAAAAACTCCATTGAGGTAAATGGTGCAGGATCAGGCCCCCTGGATGAAATCCTGACTTGCAGCTTTACTGAAGTCAATCGAAATGCTGCCATTGTTGTCCATGTGGGTCAGGTTACACCCCAGGTATATACCCTGCATTCAGGGAAACCAATTGCAAAACTCCCACTGCCTTCCCTCGGTTCAGGATCAGGTCCAAAGCTTCCAAAGTTTTAAATAAATAAAACCTAACTCAGATCTCACTTGAACGTGTGTAACTCCATTCATGTTACTTCTGATTTACACTGGTGTAAGAGCAGTCAGAACCATATATTTTAGCTTGGCTTGTCATCATTATCTTTAAAGTATTTTGTAATTTACTTTCAAAATTCATTAAGAGGAATTAAATGGCCATTAAATGTGCTAATGTCCTTGATTGCAGAGTTGTGTTAACAGTACTCTTAGAAAAATCAATATTATTTGACAGTACCTCTAATTACATATGCCCTTATATATTTGGCTTTATTTCTGACCAGCTGTAAGGTTGCTAAATTGTTATTTCAGTTATGTTGATCAGTTCATTCATATTTATCTCTGTCATTTTGCTCCATTACATATGGTAGCTTTTAAAATGTTGATATTTACTGCACGTTGTTAGACTTCTAAGAGGCCTTATGATAAAGGTGCAACAGTCCACATTTCCTCTGCAAAAGAAGAATGCAAGGAAATAGAAATGGTCAATGTGGTTTTCAGGGGAGACTACTCAAAGATTTGTAGGAGACAGTGTGCCCTACTGGATAATGCCTGGGACTGGGGCTAGGTCTACACTACCCGCCTGAATCGGCAGGTAGAAACCGACCTCTCGGGGATCGAATTATCGCGTCTCGTCGGGACGCGACAATCGATCCCCGAATCGACGCTCTTACTCCACCAGCGGAGGTGGGAGTAAGCGCCGTCGACGGGAAGCCGCGGAGGTCGATTTTGCCACCGTCCTTACAGCGGGGTAAGTCGACTGCGATACGTCGAATTCAGCTACGCTATTCGCGTAGCTGAATTTGCGTATCTTAAATCGACCCCCCCCGTAGTGAAGACCTGCCCTGAGACTCAGAGGCCTGGGTTCTATTTCCAGCTCTACCACTCGCCTGCTGGGTGACCTTGAGTAAGTCACTTCATCTCCGTGCCTCAGTTTCCCCATCTATAAAATGAGGATAATGATACTGATTTCCTCTATAAAGCACTTTGAGATCTACTGATGAAAAGCTCTAGATAAGAGCTCGGTATTATTGGAAAGAAACTTGCACTGGAAATGGAGAGAGACTGGCAAACAAGGATCATGAGTAAATTGCAGCCTGTACAGGAAAGTTCAGGGCAGAAATAACCATGCTGTGAGTTAAAGGTAATTTAAAGTGGCTCTGGGTAATAAGAAAAATAAAAAAAGACTTTTACAGATACATTACTGGTGAAAGCCGAATACTTCCAAAGAGAAAGCGGGCAGGGACTCTTAACATCACTCTGGCTTCTAGGCTGGAATTTCAGCCTTGCTATCTCCTACAAAGGATGCACCTGATATTTGCTAGACCATTACTTAAATAATGGAAAAGATTGAAGACATTATTTTAGGATTAAACAGTACATTTAGCTCTACATTCTTAGTCAGGGGATGGCCGGGCTGCAAAGACACTCGTGGTAGTTCTTATTCTCTTACCAATCACTTGAATCTAATTTTTCATAATTGTAGAGA
Source organism: Terrapene triunguis (assembly GCF_002925995.2). Lineage (NCBI taxonomy): Eukaryota > Metazoa > Chordata > Testudines > Emydidae > Terrapene > Terrapene triunguis. Next base: position 12,760,480 of record NW_020664481.1, read on the forward strand.
TGGATGAATAAGCCAGAGTGCCATGAGAACTCCTCTGTGAGCTCTTAATGCAGGATAGAAACATTTCTCTCAGACAGGGAAATAATTCCTCAACCATCTCCTTTTTCAGATCTATCCTTAAAACTTGCTGCTTCTACAAGGCCCATTAATCCCTTTCCCCACCACAAAGTGATGGTGAAAAAAAAATAATGAAAATGCAACAACAAAACCCCAAATAAGGAATCACAGGGCATATGACTGAGCGTTATTGCTCACTCAGTCATTTGTTTCAGTTGCATACCATCCCCTATCTGTGTACATGATAATTCTTGTACATAAGCTAGTATTTGGGGGTACACAGCAGATTGACACACAGGGCTTTCTTTTCTTGGCCACTTATTATAATCTGAACCAGGTTATTAGAGACTGAAAATGATAATGGTCTTTAGACAAGGAGGGTGAGGTAATATTTTTTTATTGGACCAACTTCTGTTGGTGAGAGCAGGGCTGGCTCTAGGTTTTTTGCCGCCCCAAGCAAAAAAATTTTTGGCTGCCCCCCCTCACACACCCCTGCCACGCCAGCTCTGGGCTCCCCCCCACCAGTGCTGACTCCTCCCACTCCCCCCTCTCCTCCAGCCGGTCCGGCGCTGGCAGGGTTGGAGTAAGAAGCGGGGCTCCCGGGCCGCGCCTCAGCCCAGGGTCCTCCCAGCCAGGGCTCCTGCCTCCAGGACCGGCCGGGATCCAGGAGGGCAGAGCTGGGGGACCGCCCCGGCAGGGGACTGAGGAGCTGGGGCAGGGTAGCCCCAGAGGGAGCGGAGCCCCGGAGAGCGGGACGCAGGCCCCACATGGCAGCGCCCCGGGCACCGGTCCCCACTATGGCCCCGCTGCTGCTCCTGGCCGCCCTGCCGCAGTCCCTAGCCGGCTCAGGCCGCTTCGCCCAGCCCCGGCTGCGGCGCTGGGGGGCGGCCGCCCTGCGGCACCTGCAGGCAGCTCCCCCCACTCGGTGGCCCCCAGCCCGAGTGTCCCATGCTCGGAGCCCGCTCAACCCAGCCACAAGGTGCGGGCGCTGCTCCCCGACACGAACCACAGCGCTGCTGGCAGGGCTGGCTCTAGGCTTTTGCCACCCTAAGCAAAAAAAAAAAAAAAAAAAAAAAAAAAAAAAAAAAAAATCGATGGCCGGAATGCTGCCCCTGAAAATGTGCTGCCCCAAGCACGTG